>NC_034199.2:39506251-39671251 GCF_002021735.2 Oncorhynchus kisutch
CTCTGTTCTATTCTGCTCTGCTCTGCTCTGTTCTGTTCTATTCTATTCTATTCTATTCTGCTCTGGTCTGTTCTATTCTATTCTGCTCTGCTCTATTCTGCTCTGTTCTGCTCTGCTCTGTTCTGTTCTGCTCTGCTCTGTTCTGCTCTGCTCTGTTCTATTCTGCTCTGTTCTGTTCTGTTCTGTTCTATTCTGTTCTGCTCTGTTCTATTCTGCTCTGCTCTGTTCTATTCTGCCCTGTTCTGCTCTGCTCTGTTCTATTCTGTTCTGCTCTGCTCTGTTCTATTCTGCTCTGCTCTGCTCTGTTCTATTCTGCTCTGCTCTGTTCTATTCTGCTCTGCTCTGTTCTATTCTGCTCTGCTCTGTTCTATTCTGATCTGCTCTGTTCTGTTCTATTCTGTTCTGCTCTGTTCTATTCTGCTCTGTTCTATTCTGCTCTGCTCTGTTCTATTCTGCTCTGCTCTGCTCTGTTCTGCTCTGTTCTGTTCTGCTCTGCTCTGTTCTGTTCTGCTCTGTTCTGTTCTGCTCTGCTCTCTTCTGCTCTGTTCTATTCTGCTCTGTTCTGCTCTGCTCTGTTCTGCTCTGTTCTATTCTGCTCTGTTCTGCTCTGTTCTGTTCTGCTCTGTTCTGCTCTGTTCTGCTCTGTTCTGCTCTGCTCTGTTCTATTCTGTTCTGCTCTGTTCTGCTCTGTTCTGCTCTGTTCTATTCTGTTCTGCTCTGTTCTGTTCTATTCTGTTCTGCTCTGTTCTATTCTGCTCTGCTCTGCTCTGTTCTGTTCTATTCTATTCTGCTCTGTTCTATTCTGCTCTGCTCTGCTCTGTTCTATTATGCTCTACTCTGTTCTATTCTGCTCTGTTCTATTCTGCTCTGCTCTGTTCTATTCTGTTCTGCTCTGTTCTATTATGCTCTACTCTGCTCTGTTCTATTCTGCTCTGTTCTATTCTGCTCTGCTCTGTTCTATTCTGCTCTGCTCTGTTCTATTCTGCTCTGCTCTGTTCTATTCTGCTCTGTTCTATTCTGATCTGCTCTGTTCTGTTCTGTTCTGCTCTGTTCTGCTCTGCTCTATTCTGCTCTGTTCTATTCTGCTCTGCTCTGTTCTATTCTGCTCTGCTCTGTTCTATTCTGCTCTGCTCTGTTCTGTTCTATTCTATTCTGGTCTGTTCTATTATATTCTGCTCTGCTCTATTCTGCTCTGTTCTGCTCTGCTCTGTTCTGTTCTATTCTGTTCTGCTCTGCTCTGTTCTATTCTGCTCTGCTCTGTTCTATTCTGCTCTGCTCTGCTCTGTTCTGTTCTGTTCTGCTCTGTTCTATTCTGCTCTGCTCTGTTCTATTCTGCTCTGTTCTGCTCTGCTCTGTTCTGTTATATTCTGTTCTGCTCTGCTCTGTTCTATTCTGCTCTGCTCTGCTCTGTTCCGGAGAAGGGAAAGGAGAGAGATGGAGGTTTACCCCAGTTGCAGAACTCATGTGGGGGACCCAGGAACATGCCACAGGCAGGGAAAATCAAGCACATTGAAATCCCACATCCCTGTCAGCTCCGTACCAGCTCTGTCACAATAGACACTGTTTAACTCTGCCTACACTCTGTGATGTAATTAAATGTACTCCACCAACATCGAATCCCAACCCACAGGCTTTAGTTTAGTCCCTTCTTCAGGCTTTCTTTGTTTTATTGATTTGCTGGTAATTGTCATGTTTTAAGGTTCTCATCAGTTGCATGAGAACTGGCCACGTTTAATACAGCTAAGGCATGACTAACTAACCCTGGCCAGCCCTGCCCTTAAATACATAGCATGTCGAAGTGCAGAGTATTGCAGAATGGACATCCAATGCTTGTGCATCGGACTGGGAGCAGATGGAGCCTTCTATTTGTATGGAGAGACTTAGGTCACACCGGCTTCTTCTTCTCTATTTACTCTACTGGGCTTGAATATAGCTGTTGTAGAGTAGGCAAAGGAAAACTAGGATTTTAATAGCCTGTCTCAGACTTGTATTTCTTTTTAAGATGTGCTGCTGTCTTGGAGGAAACTATTCGTTCTCAGGTCAGTAAGATGGTTTAATTTTGGTTTATTTCCCGTGACATTTGCCAGTCTCTTTGACATACGACACAGAGTGGCAAGGAGTGGAATGATAGCTAAACAGACTGGTAACCAGACTAGATTAAAACACCATCAAATTATAATTAGATAAATATGCCCTCTATATTTAATGCCTTAAAGAAGTCCCCAACGACTAACAGTCAGTTATCCTCTGGGAGGTCTTTAACTGCGTTTCCCAGAGTACACTGGGTTCTACACGGGAGCCAGAATAGACTCATAATACAGGGTCTGACTAGAGCACCACAAAGGTTTATTATATCTCTTAAAGCAATCAAGGTGCTTTGAGAGAGAGAGACACACACAGAGATAGAAAAAATATTTATCGTTTTCCATTGCCCTGTGAAGAGTAAGCAGGTATCTACTTGGAAGTATTGGGAGCGCAGTTCTTGTAGCAAAACCGTGTCTCAGGCATAGTAATATAAAGGCAATTAGTAAGGCAGCCAGACACGCAGACGCTTTGCCTCTCAGTACTAATAAGATGAAGAGTGCGTCAGAAAATGCCATTAGCAGGATGCTCTGCTCTTAAAGGCAATGTCCCTATCTGGTGATGACAGCATTAGCCTTACTAAAGACCCAATCAACTCAGATGTTACACAGACACGACGGTGTGTCAGTAACTTACAAAACAATCCACAAGCCTCGTGACTACGAAGATAAAAGTTATACCCACCAAACCACCGTTGCAAAGCACCCGATACACAATGTCACGTCTTTGTTTTTAATCCAAGTTTATTGAACACAGTCATTATGAAATACAGTAGACTATTAATCCATCATTTGCACAGTATGTTGTACCTCAGTCTCGCACACATCATAAAATAATATTCTCTTTTTCATATTCACTTTCTATTCATGGACACATTTGATTTGAATATTTTTGTAATTATTTTGGTTACTGACAGGTACTTTGGCACAGTACACAAAGCAAGGACTTGAAGGGTGAGTGTGGAAATCTGTTGGTTCTGACGGGCAAGGACAGGAACAGGGGGGACCAAACAGTGTTTGAGGAGAGTACAGAGTGCACAGACAACATCCATAAAGCACAGAGATGATAGGACGATGCTTTATATCAACCAATCAGTGACTGACTGTAAGAAGTCCACTCCAGGAGCTGTGCCAAAGTGTCTCAACTCACTGCACAGGAAATTACCTAATGTGTCCAGGAAGTCCTTCAAACCAATCAGACACCATCTGTCCTTCATGGCAAACAGCTTGTGATTCTCCAGCCAGATTGGATTTAGTAGATAAAGGGCAATGGAATCACTCTTCCATTTTTAAACCAGTCCGCCTGCAGGGTATAATCACTGTAGTTATATGAACTCTCATCTTGTAGTCCGTGTACTTTCCTATATCCTGTGCCTGTAGCTCGGTCTCCTATCAAACAGACTGATAGGACCAGAGATGCTCTATAATGTTATCCTTGAGACAGGCTTAGACAGTCCTCCCAGTCCCTCACCTGGTCCATGATGTCTGTTCTGTAGTAGGTAGCAGCAGTGTTATGTGTATCTGAGTCTGTCATGGGTGGAGGTGGAGGTGAAGGGGGCCTCCTCTAGACCTCTTCTCCCTGGCTGGTGGCCTGAAGGTTGGGCCCGGCTACACCATGCCTTCACTGCGCTTGCTCCTCCACACCACTAGGGCAGTCATGAGCAACGTGACAAGGATGGGCACCACGATGAATGGCCCAAGGATACGGTTGGGCGGATCACGCAGCAGCCGTCCCGACAGGGAGCAGTCGTGGAAGTAGTGCTTGTGGATGCGGATGAAGAACTCGTCCACCTGCCGGTTGGGCCAGAAACAGTCCATCTTCAGGGCGATCAGGTAGGTGCAGTTGGTGAGCTCACCGTAAGGTCTGTAGGGAGAGACAGAAAGGAACAGTAGGAGGTCACATTAATGGAATGAAGACCAGGTTTATGTACCGTACATCCCAATGAGGGTAAATAATAGCCTACACCTTTGAATAGACATTTAGGACAGTTTGGGGTTCTTAATGGGTCTCCAAAGTGTGGTTTTTAAATTGAACACCAGTTTCATGATCTACAGTGTCATTTTTATTGAACCTTTTATTTAAGCAGGGAGTCATGCTGAGACCAAGAGCAGAACAGAACACATCAATAAACAACAATTACACCATATCTATATACACATCAATTACACTATACATATCTATATACACATCAATTACACTACACAGTTGAAGTCAGAAGTTTACATACACCTTAGCCAAATACATTTAAACTCTGTTTTTTTCAATTCCTGACATTTAAACCTAGTAAAAATTTCCTGCGTTAGGTCAGTTAGGATCACCACTTTATTTTAAGAATGTGAAATGTCAGAATAATAGCAGAGAGAATGATTTATTTCAGCTTTTATTTCTTTAATCACATTCCCAGTGGGTCAGAAGTTCAAATACACTCAAATACTATTTGGTAGCATTGCCTTTAAATTGTTTAACTTGGGTCAAACGTCAGACTTGGGCCAAAATTCACCCAACTTATTGTGGGAAGCTTGTGGAAGGCTACCAGAAACGTTTGACCCAAGTTAAACAATTTACCGAATAGTATTTGAGAGTATTTGAACTTCTGACCCACTGGGAATGTGATGAAAGAAATAAAAGCTGAAATAAATAATTCTCTCTGCTATTATTCTGACATTTCACATTCTTAAAATAAAGTGGTGATCCTAACTGACCTAACGCAGGGAATTTTTACTAGGATTAAATGTCAGGAATGGTGAAAAACTGAGTTTAAATGTATTTGTCTAAGGTGTATGTAAACTTCCGACTTCAACTGTATATCTATGTACACATCAATTACACTGTACATATCTATATACACAACAATACATTGAAAAGCAACCCCAAAACATGAAGAAGCTAAACACAAATCATATGAAACGAACACATTCTTCAGTAAAAGGGCCATCTAACATCTACCTGGATTGCCTTCATGGAACGTACTGTAGGCAATGTTCATTTGAAGTTAGGGGAGAGACGTTGAAAATGAAACACACAAACGGGATACACACACTAATGGTGCAATCAACCGTTGTGTGCAAATCAATATTTTCCCTCATAGAGCTCTCTGCGTGTGACTGTGCTCCCTAGTGTGTATAGGCCTGCCATGATTGAGAGTAATGACCCCTGGTAATGACAGAGGACAGATAGAGAGTGAAAAACACAGAGACACACATCCACCCTCCCCTCCTCCTGAACAAGAGCTCTCCCGCCTCTCCTCAGAACATGCCCTCCATATGGCCTGCTCTTTCTACCCACATCCTCCATGGTGTGGCATGCCGGGCATAGCTAGGACCTTTTTATAATCCACAGGTGTCCCCTAACACAACCGAGGGGTAATGTCTGTCTCAGTTTACCCAATCCCCCAGTGGGAGAGTGATACACAGGGTAAAAGGCAGACCATCTGGCTCATCTTCCAAGGCAGACAGACATTATAATCATGCATCGTGATCATTATGAACAGAAGAGAGAGGAAGAGAGAGAGGAACGAGGGAGAGAGAGATGAGAGAGAAATAATGAAAAAGAGAGGAAAGAGAAGAGAGAGAAATAGTGAGTTGATATTCTGTGTAGGAGAACACAGTGTAAAATTAGACCTCAGCAAGAATAGAAATATGAGCAAACCCTTATTCTCTCCTCACACATTTATCCACTACAGATGTACGGCCATGACCAATTTATTGACATGACAGGATTTAATACCTTTCTATTACAGCTGCTTTATTGAAAGAACACTCTTGCCAAAGTCACGTCATCTGCAACATTTCATCATCGGAGGAAATGAATCGTTCCTAGACAGTCCCTTTTCTCTCCCTGTACGTTTCTCCAAAACATTTCTCCCTAAGGGCCTATGGCGATGCTTCATTGGCTAAGGCAAGGGCACCCCTGCTAACTGGAACCTATTCAGTACTGAGAACTAAGAGATTTATAATAACCCAGATAGGGCACAATTTCAAGAGCTCCGCTAAACGTGTCTTGTCTCAACACGCACAGGAGGTTGTATCTTCCCTTGTCAGTATTAACTTATCTTGTCTGATCTCACACACATATACCTGTAATCATTTCTTCTGTATGATCCTATCTTCTTTACATGACCTAATGTGGAGTATATATACTCTGGCTCTTCTAATACAGTTTAGCTATGTGACCTGCTGAACTATGTGTAGTGGGGGTTTGCATATGCAGAAGGTGTGGTAGTTATTGTAATTCTTCGGTACTATGGCATATGTATTGCCTTACCTCACGCCATTTGCACACACTGATTTTCTTTTTTTTCTATTGTGTTATTGACTGCCTGTTTGTCTGTTATGTTTGTTTATTCCATGTGTAACTCTGTGTTGTTGTTTGTGTCGCACTGCTTTGCTTTATCTTGGCCAGGTCGCAGTTGTAAATGAGAACTTGTTCTCAACTGGCCTACCTGGTTAAATAAAGGTGTTCTCAACTGGCCTACCTGGTTAATTAAATAAAGGTGAAATAAAAATGTATAAAAAAATTGTCCTTATAGTTATATATCGCATCAGTGTTAACAGTGTTATTCCCCTTGTATTATTTCTACAGATCCCCCTCCTTCCTGCTCTTCCAGGGAACATGTCAGTTTAAATCCACCCCCTCCTTCCTGCTCTTCCAGGGAACATGTCAGTTTAAATCCACCCCCTCCTTCCTGCTCTTCCAGGAGACATGTCAGTTTAAATCCACCCCCTCCTTCCTGCTCTTCCAGGGAACATGTCAGTTTAAATCCACCCCCTCCTTCCTGCTCTTCCAGGAGACATGTCAGTTTAAATCCACCCCCTCCTTCCTGCTCTTCCAGGAGACATGTCAGTTTAAATCCACCCCCTCCTTCCTGCTCTTCCAGGAGACATGTCAGTTTAAATCCACCCCCTCCTTCCTGCTCTTCCAGGAGACATGTCAGTTTAAATCCACCCCCTCCTTTCTCTCTCACATACTGTCCTCTTTACTGTCCTCTTTACTGTTTACTTTCCATACTGCAACATTAGAGGCCTTGGAAGCTGTTGACAGACTGACTGATGGCAAGACACACACAGACACACACACACACACACAGTCACACAGTCATATGCACACGCATGCACGAAACAAGACTCGCGCTCCAAAGCAGTACCTAGTGTTCACACTGCTTGCTATAAACGGTTAGCTAACATTTCACTGCCTCCGCTCCGATCACCCAGTTCCCATTCCAGAACAAAAAGAATGGCACTTTGCGTTATAAACCAACAGGTGGTCAAAAGTCCCCTAACCTTCCTCGATGTACAGAAGCCGCTGCAACCTGGACTCGGGTTAGACGTAACATAGTAAATGTCAATCCGAGACGCTCCAATTAGTATGATATGTTATGTTTCGTATAGTATGTATTAATCTGTAGAGGTCCATCATCCATTTGGTATGATATGTTATGAATTACAATGTCTATGATACAGTATGTTATGAATTTGCTAAACTTAAATGTTACGAATAAAAATGTGTTGTGGCTAACGTTAGTTAGGTGGCTAAGGCTAATGTTAGCTGGGTGGCTAAGGCTAATGTTAGCTGGGTGGCTAAATCTAATGTTAGCTGGGTGGCTAAATCTAATGTTAGCTGGGTGGCTAAGGCTAATGTTAGCTGGGTGGCTAAGGCTAATGTTAGCTGGGTGGCTAAGGCTAATGTTAGCTGGGTGGCTAAGGCTAATGTTAGCTGGGTGGCTAAGGCTAATGTTAGCTGAGTGGCTAAGGCTAATGTTAGCTGAGTGGCTAAGGCTAATGTTAGCTAGGTGGCAACCATTAGGGTTAGGGGTTAGGGTTAAGGTAAGCCATAGCCGTGGGAGGTGCTTTGAGGGTGGTGGCGCTGCAATTTTTGGGGGGAAGACTGGGGGGGATGCACAGAAGAAGAAGAAATTGTGCGCTGAAGACGTCTGCTAATCTGTTTTATGTAACCATACCAAACGTAACATATCATACTAATTTGAGTCTAGTTTATGAGACCAGGCTGGCATACAGAACTGTTACACGCCTTTCTTCTGAACCTGTCACATGCTAGCTGCCCACTTGAAATAACATGACGCCACATTTAAAAAGGGCAGGAGGGCAACCCCTTGTAAGTCATGTCAATGAGCGAGTGGCTCTGTGACATTTACTGAAGACCTTGCTCTGGATAATGTCTTGAGAGCTGATTTTCCTCATCCCCCCCTCCCCCATCAACCCTCATGACAAAGTCATATAGTTACATATTGAATCAGCAGTGTAAAGGTTGAGACTTTGAGATACAATGTCAGACTCTGCCAATTCATCATTCAATATCTTTATTAAACAGGCATCAGAAAGATCGTAATCTCAGAGATTTGGAGTGCCATATAGCTGACTGTGCCTGCTGATATTTGCTATTGAAAACTGAATTTTGAACAACTGAAAGAGATCTTTCAACTCCAGAGATCACTTGTTTCCTGCTCCCATTATGTCATCCCATGTCATTACATAAATGATCCAAATGAATGACTTTGAAAGCTTTGTTTCTGTAACAGAGGATGATACAGAGAGATGGTAATTGACAAGCTAAAGAAAGAGCTTAGTTTGTTTAGGGTTTGTTTGCTCCATTGACTGGAAACAAATGGGAACAAACACAACTCATGTGGGAGTCTGAGACAAACAAAGCGTGAAGCAAATTGGATCCCTTTTTATTTGTTGTTGCTGCAGTGAGAAGCCAAACTGGTGCATTGTATTGTATTACAAAACATTCTCCCGATGCCTTTCTCTGTTTTTCTGCTTGAATGAAAAAAAGAAAGGAGATTTTCTTATTTACTGAAATAAGAAAGTAAACAGGATGTTAGAGAGTACTTGGTCAAAGGAATTGTCCGTAGACTTCAGAGACAGGATTGTGTCGAGGCACAGATCTGGGGAAAGGTACCAAAACATTTCTGCAGCATTGAAGGTCCCCAAGAACACAGTGGCCTACATCATTCTTAAATGGAAGACATTTGGAATCACCATGACTCTTCCTAGACTTGGCCGTTCGGACTAACTGAGCAATCAGGGGAAGAAGTGCCTTGGTCAGAGAGGTGACAACCAAGCCAATGGTCACTCTTACAGAGTCCCTCTGTGGAGATGGGAGAACCTTCCAGAAGGACAACCATCTCTGCAGCACTCCACCAATCATGCCTTTATGATAGAGTGGCCAGACAGAAGTCACTCCTCAGTAAAAGGCACATGACAGCCCACTTGGAGTTTTCAAAAGGCACCTAAAGACTCTCAGGCCATGAGAAACAAACATTCTTTGGTCTGATGAAGCCAAGATGGAACTCTTTGGCCTCAATGCCAACGTCATGTCAGGAGGAAACCTGGCACCATCCCTACGGTGAAACATAGTGGTGGCAGCATCATGCTGTGGGGATTTTTTTCAGTGGCAGGGACTGGGAGACTCGTCAAGACGAGGCAAAGATGAACGGAGCAAAGTACAGGGAGATCCTTTATGAAAACCTGCTGCAGAGCTCTCAGGACCTCAGACTGGGGCAAAGGTTCATGTTCCAACAGGACAACAACCCTAAGCACACAGCTAAGACAATGCAGGAGTGGCTTCGGGACAAGTCTCTGCATGTCTTTGAGTGGCCCAGCCAGAGCCCGGACTTGAACCTGATCAAACATCTCGGGAGAGACCTGAAAATAGCTGTGCAATCCAACCTGACAGAGCTTGAGAGGATCTGCAAAGAAGAAACTCCTCAAATACAGGTGTGTCAAGCTTGTAGCGTCATACCAAAGAAGACTCAATGCTGTAATCGCTGCCAAAGGTGCTTCAACAAACTACTGAGTAAACGTGATATTTTCGTTTTTTTTTAATGACTTAGCAAAAACTTCAAAAAAACAGTTTTTGCTTTGTCATTATGGGGTATTGTGTGTAGATTGATAAGGAAACATCAAGGGGTCTGAATACTTTCTGAAGGCACTGTACATATATAGAGTACCAATCAAAAGTTTGGACACACCTACTCATTCAAGGGTTTTTCTTATTTTTACTATTTTCTACATTGTATAATAATAATGAAGACATCAAAACTATGAAATAACACATTTGGATCATGTAGTAACCAAAAAAGTGTTAAACAAATCAAAATATATTTCATATTTTAGATTCTTCAAAGTTTTTCACACTCTTTGCATTCTCTCAACCTGCTTCACCTGGAATGTTTTTCCAATAGTCTTGAAGGAGTTCCAACATATGCTGAACACCTTTTGGCAGATTTTTCGTCATTCTGCAGTCCAATTCATCCCAAACCATCTCTATTGGGTTGAGGTCGGGTGATTGTGGAGGCCAGGTCATCTGATGCAGCACTCCATCACTCGCCTTGGTCAAATAGTACTTACACAGCCCTTACACATTGTCCTGTTGAAAAACAAATGATAGTCCCACTAAGCACAAACCAGATGGGATGACATATCGCTGCAGAATGTTGTGGTAGCCATGCTTGTTAAGTGTGCCTTGAATTCTAAATAAATCACAGCTAGTGTCACCAGCAAAGTACCCCCACACCATCACACCTCCTCCTCCATGCTTCATGGTGGGAACCACACATGTGGAGATCATCCGTTCACAAACTCTGCGTCTCAAATTTAAACGCATCAGACCAAAGGACAGATTTCTACCGGTCTAATGTCCATTGCTCATGTTTCTTGGACCAAGCAAGTGTCTTCTTCTTATTGGTGTCCTTTAGTAGTGGTTTCTTTGCAGCAATTTGACCACAAAGGCCTGATTCACGCAGTCTCCTCTGAACAGTTAATGTTGAGATGTGTCTGTTACTTGAACTCTGTAAAGCATTCGTTTGGGCTGCAATTTCTGAGGCTGGTAACTCTAATGAACTTATCCTCTGCATCAGAGGTAACTCTGGGTCTTCCTTTCCTGTGGCGGTCCTCATAAGAGTCAGTTTCATCATAGCGCTTGATGTTTTTTTGCGACTGCATTTGAAGAAACTTTCAAAGTTAATAAAATGTTCCGTATTAATGGACCATCATGTTTTAAAGTAATGGTGGACTGTTTGCTTATTTGAGCTGTTCTTGCCATAATATGGACTTGGTCTTTTACCAAATAGGGCTCTGTTCTGTATACCACGAAACAACTGATTGGCTCAAACGCATTTAGAAGGAAAGAAATTCCACAAATGAACTTTTAACAAGGCACAGCTGTTAATTTAAATGCATTCCAAGTGTCCACCTCATGAAGCTGGTTGAAGTTACCTCATGTAGCTACCTCATGAAGCTGGGGTGGCAGGTAGCCTAGTGGTTAGAGTGTAGAGGTGGCAGGTAGCCTAGTGGTTAGAGTGTGGAGGTGGCAGGTAGCCTAGTGGTTAGAGTGTAGAGGTGGCAGGTAGCCTAGTGGTTAGAGTGTAGAGGTGGCAGGTAGCCTAGTGGTTAGAGTGTAGAGGTGGCAGGTAGCCTAGTGGTTAGAGCGTAGAGGTGGCAGGTAGCCTAGTGGTTAGAGTGTAGAGGTGGCAGGTAGCCTAGTGGTTAGAGTGTAGAGGTGGCAGGTAGCCTAGTGGTTAGACTGTAGAGGTGGCAGGTAGTCTAGTGGTTAGAGTGTAGAGGTGGCAGGTAGCCTAGTGGTTAGAGTGTAGAGGTGGCAGGGAGTCTAGTGGTTAGAGTGTAGAGGTGGCAGGTAGCCTAGTGGTTAGAGTGTAGAGGTGGCAGGTAGCCTAGTGGTTAGAGTGTAGAGGTGGCAGGTAGCCTAGTGGTTAGAGTGTAGAGGTGGCAGGTAGCCTAGTGGTTAGAGTGTAGAGGCGGCAGGTAGCCTAGTGGTTAGACTGTAGAGGTGGCAGGTAGTCTAGTGGTTAGAGTGTAGAGGCGGCAGGTAGCCTAGTGGTTAGAGTGTAGAGGTGGCAGGTAGCCTAGTGGTTAGAGTGTAGAGGTGGCAGGTAGCCTAGTGGTTAGAGTGTAGAGGTGGCAGGTAGTCTAGTGGTTAGAGTGTAGAGGTGGCAGGTAGCCTAGTGGTTAGAGTGTAGAGGTGGCAGCTGGCCTAGTGGTTAGAGTATAGAGGTGGCAGGTAGCCTAGTGGTTAGAGCGTTGGACTAGTAACCAAAATGTTGCAAGATCAAATCCCTGAGCTGACGACGTACAAATATTTTGTTCTGAACAAGGCAGTTAACCCACTGTTCCTAGGCTGTCATTGTAAATAAGAATTTGTTCTTAACTGACTCGCCTAGTTAAATAAAGATAATTAACAACTGAGGTGGTTGTTGTAATAGTGCTCTGTCCTAAACCCTGACTTAGGTGGTTGTTGTAATAGTGCTCTGTCCTAAACCCTGACTTAGGTGGTTGTTGTAATAGTGCTCTGTCCTAAACCCTGACTGAGGTGGTTGTTGTAATAGTGCTCTGTCCTAAACCCTGACTGAGGTGGTTGTTGTAATAGTGCTCTGTCCTAAACCCTGACTGAGGTGGTTGTTGTAATAGTGCTCTGTCCTAAACCCTGACTTAGGTGGTTGTTGTAATAGTGCTCTGTCCTAAACCCTGACTTAGGTGGTTGTTGTAATAGTGCTCTGTCCTAAACCCTGACTGAGCTGGTTGTTGTAATAGTGCTCTGTCCTAAACCCTGACTGAGGTGGTTGTTGTAATAGTGCTCTGTCCTAAACCCTGACTGAGGTGGTTGTTGTAATAGTGCTCTGTCCTAAACCCTGACTGAGGTGGTTGTTGTAATAGTGCTCTGTCCTAAACCCTGACTGAGGTGGTTGTTGTAATAGTGCTCTGTCCTAAACCCTGACTGAGGTGGTTGTTGTAATAGTGCTCTGTCCTAAACCCTGACTGAGGTGGTTGTTGTAATAGTGCTCTGTCCTAAACCCTGACTGAGGTGGCTGTTGTAATAGTGCTCTGTCCTAAACCCTGACTGAGGTGGTTGTTGTAATAGCGCTCTGTCCTAAACCCTGACTGAGGTGGTTGTTGTAATAGTGCTCTGTCCTAAACCCTGACTGAGGTGGTTGTTGTAATAGTGCTCTGTCCTAAACCCTGACTGAGGTGGTTGTTGTAATAGTGCTCTGTCCTAAACCCTGACTTAGGTGGTTGTTGTAATAGTGCTCTGTCCTAAACCCTGACTGAGGTGGTTGTTGTAATAGTGCTCTGTCCTAAACCCTGACTGAGGTGGTTGTTGTAATAGTGCTCTGTCCTAAACCCTGACTGAGGTGGTTGTTATAATAGTGCTCTGTCCTAAACCCTGACTGAGGTGGTTGTTGTAATAGTGCTCTGTCCTAAACCCTGACTGAGGTGGTTGTTATAATAGTGCTCTGTCCTAAACCCTGACTGAGGTGGTTGTTGTAATAGTGCTCTGTCCTAAACCCTGACTGAGGTGGTTGTTATAATAGTGCTCTGTCCTAAACCCTGACTGAGGTGGTTGTTGTAATAGTGCTCTGTCCTAAACCCTGACTGAGGTGGTTGTTGTAATAGTGCTCTGTCCTAAACCCTGACTGAGGTGGTTGTTGTAATAGTGCTCTGTCCTAAACCCTGACTGAGGTGGTTGTTGTAATAGTGCTCTGTCCTAAACCCTGACTGAGGTGGTTGTTGTAATAGCGCTCTGTCCTAAACCCTGACTGAGGTGGTTGTTGTAATAGTGCTCTGTCCTAAAATGTGGGTTATTGATGCCAACACTGATGAGCGCTGCACACTTACGCAGCCTGGGATCCAATTGGTCCTCTGTGGATTTCTTGTTATCTATTGCTAGAAAAGCATCCAGGACTTTTTATTCTGTAAATAGCCTAAGAAGTACATGGTCAGCTCTGGACAAGACAGCTTGTACCTACACTTCAGTACTCAGGTCTATAGTTTTGCCATGTTCATTTTCCTTCATCTACTGTATGAACTTCTGCATGAACTTCTTTATTCCTGAAGGGTTCTTCCCTCAGTGTGTTTGAGTCTAAATCGTACCAATTGTAGCGAGGAGTCAGAGGAAACAGAGATGTCATCTGGGCATGGTGTTTGATATAAATCTTATATGCACATGGATATACTCTTGATAAGGGAAATCTTTTATAAGCTCACCTCATCAACGCGGTTGTTCACAACCCTAAATGTTTAATTGAAGGCAGCATCTATGTTATTGGAGTACTTTGAAGTGCAGTCGCTCAACTGGAACTGCGTGATGTCAGGAGAGTCTTCTCCCGCCAAATCCACCTTTCCAAGCACTTTTCCCGTTTGATTCTGGCTCGAAATTGAAATGGATTTGTGTCACCACTCCTCACAAAGTTTGCCACACACATAGAATGCTAGATTACTTATCTTCCTCATACTCCTTGCAAACCTCAGCATCCCATACAGGCCACTCTGTCAAACTCTTAGAGACAAAGTGTTCATTTTTTCATCAAGTTAGCTGCCTGTATCATTGCAGCACTTGATGGGAGGGAGATACAGTACATGCCTGTGTCCCTTTCTTTCCTGTGTGTGTAGCTAGACCAAGGATCTAGTTCTACCAGAGTTCTGTAGAAACGTTCTACAGCTTTAATCTATAATTCTACAGTTCTATAGTTCTACAGCTTTAATCTACAATTCTACAGTTCTATAGTTCTACAGCTTTAATCTACAGTTCTATAGTTCTACAGCTTTAATCTACAATTCTACAGTTCTACAGCTTTAATCTACAGTTCTATAGTTCTACAGCTTTAATCTACAATTCTACAGTTCTACAGCTTTAATCTACAGTTCTATAGTTCTACAGCTTTAATCTACAGTTCTATAGTTCTACAGCTTTAATCTACAATTCTACAGTTCTATAGTTCTACAGCTTTAATCTACAGTTCTATAGTTCTACAGCTTTAATCTACAATTCTATAGTTCTACAGCTTTAATCTACAGTTCTATAGTTCTACAGCTTTAATCTACAGTTCTATAGTTCTATAGTTCTACAGCTTTAATCTACAGTTCTATAGTTCTATAGTTCTACAGCTTTAATCTACAGTTCTATAGTTCTACAGCTTTAATCTACAGTTCTATAGTTCTATAGTTCTACAGCTTTAATCTACAATTCGACAGTCCTCTAGTTCCACAACTTTAATCTACAGTTCTACAAATTTAATCTACAATTTGGCAGTTCTATAGTTCTACAGCTCCACTGTCTAGTTCTAAGATCTATACTGAACAAAAATATAAACGCAACATGTCAGGTGTTGGTCCCATGTTTCATGAGCTGAAATAAAAGATCACAGAAATGTTCCATACCTACAAAAAGCTTATTTCTCTCATATTGTGTGCACACATTCGTTTACATCCCTGTTAGTGAGCACTTCAATAAACTGATTAAACAGCAGGATCATTACACAGGTTCACCTCGTGCTGGGGACAATAAAAGGCCAGTCTAAAATGTGAAGTTTTGTCACATAACACAATGCCACAGATGTCAAACGTTTTGAGGGAACGTGCAATTGGCATGCTGACTGTATTAATGTCCACCAGAGCTGTTGCCAGAGAATTTAATGTTCATTTCACTATCATAAACTGCCTCCAGTGTCATTTTAGAGAATTTGGCAGTATGTCTAAACGGTCTCACAACCGCAGACCTTGTGTAACCACGCCAGCCCAGGACTTCCACATCCGCCTTCTTCACCTGTGGGATCGTCTGAGACCAGCCACCCCGGACAGTTGATGAAACTGAGGCCTATTTCTGTCTGTAATAAACCTCTTTTATGGAGAAAAACTCATTCTGATTAGCTGGGCCTGGCTCCCAAGTGGGTGGACCTATGCCCACCCATGGCTGCGCCCCTGCCCAGTCACGTGAAATCCATAGATTAGGGCCTAATGAATTTATTTCAATTGACTGATTTCCTTATATGAACCGTAACTCAGTAAAATCATTGAAATTGTTGCATGTTGCGTTTATATTCTTGTTCAGTGTATGTTCAGAGGAAAGTTCTGTTGCCCTACAGAAGCTCAGTTCTGCTGCCCTACAGAATCTCAGTTCTGCTGCCCTACATAATCTCAGTTCTGTTGCCCTACAGAAGCTCAGTTCTGTTGCCCTACAGAAGCTCAGTTCTGTTGCCCTACAGAAGCTCAGTTCTGCTGCCCTACAGAAGCTCAGTTCTGTTGCCCTACAGAAGCTCAGTTCTGTTGCCCTACAGAAGCTCAGTTCTGTTGCCCTACAGAAGCTCAGTTCTGCTGCCCTACAGAAGCTCAGTTCTGCTGCCCTACAGAAGCTCAGTTCTGCTGCCCTACAGAATCTCAGTTCTGCTGCCCTACATAATCTCAGTTCTGTTGCCCTACAGAAGCTCAGTTCTGTTGCCCTACAGAAGCTCAGTTCTGTTGCCCTACAGAAGCTCAGTTCTGTTGCCCTACAGAAGCTCAGTTCTGCTGCCCTACAGAAGCTCAGTTCTGCTGCCCTACAGAAGCTCAGTTCTGCTGCCCTACAGAAGCTCAGTTCTGCTGCCCTACAGAAGCTCAGTTCTGCTGCCCTACAGAAGCTCAGTTCTGCTGCCCTACAGAAGTTCAGTTCTGCTGCCCTACAGAAGCTCAGTTCTGCTGCCCTACAGAAGCTCAGTTCTGCTGCCCTACAGAAGCTCAGTTCTGTTGCCCTACAGAAGCTCAGTTCTGCTGCCCTACAGAAGCTCAGTTCTGTTGCCCTACAGAAGCTCAGTTCTGCTGCCCTACGGAAGCTTAGTTCTGTTGCCCTACGGAAGCTCAGTTCTGTTGCCCTACGGAAGCTCAGTTCTGTTGCCCTACAGAATCTCAGTTCTGTTGCCCTACAGAATCTCAGTTCTGTTGCCCTACAGAAGCTCAGTTCTGTTGCCCTACAGAAGCTCTACACCTTTTTTCTGCCTACATTGCAGTTCAGTTCAGCTCAGCTCTGCTTTGTTCAGAGCCTCGTCTGCATAGCAGTGAACACTGCTGCAGTTCTCCCTGGTGTCAGCTCTTCAAAGATACTACAGTGTATGATCACATTTACATCCATCAAAGAGAATTATGCCAAGACTTCCCATGGAATCAGTTACTGTAATGCCAATGGAATTATTCAGATATTCAGAAATATTAGTGCTTTTTAGAGTAAATGTATCGTTTGACAGTACGATGCAAGAACTAGCTTTGAAGGAATCCTCTCTCCTAGCAGTCTCTCTCCTAGCAGTCTCTCTCCCAGCAGTCTCTCTCCCAGCAGTCTCTCTCTCAGCAGTCGCTCTCTCTCAGCAGTCCCTCTCTCTCAGCAGTCTCTCTCTCTCTCAGCAGTCTCTCTCTCTCTCAGCAGTCTCTCTCTCTCAGCAGTCTCTCTCTCTCTCAGCAGTCGCTCTCTCAGAAGTCGCTCTCTCAGCAGTCTCTCTCTCCCAGCAGTCTCTCTCTCCCAGCGGTCTCTCTCCCAGCAGTCTCTCTCTCGGCAGTCGCTCTCCCAGCAGTCACTCTCTCAGCAGTCTCTCTCCCAGAAGTCTCTCTCCCAGCAGTCGCTCTCCCGGCAGTCGCTCTCCCGGCAGTCGCTCTCCCAGCAGTCGCTCTCCCAGCAGTCGCTCTCCCAGCAGTCGCTCTCCCAGCAGTCGCTCTCCCAGCAGTCGCTCTCCCGGCAGTCGCTCTCCCAGCAGTCTCTCTCCCAGCAGCCTCTCTCAGCAGTCGCTCTCTCAGCAGTCTCTCTCTCAGCAGTCTCTCTCAGCAGTCTCTCTCAGCAGTCGCTCTCTCAGCAGTCTCTCTCTCTCAGCAGTCTCTCTCTCTCAGCAGTCGCAGTCGCTCTCTCAGCAGTCGCTCTCTCAGCAGTCGCTCTCTCTCAGCAGTTGCTCTGAGCTGTCTCTCTCTCAGCAGTCTCTCTCTCTCAGCAGTCTCTCTCTCTCAGCAGTCTCTCTCTCAGCAGTCTCTCTCTCTCAGCAGTCTCTCTCTCTCAGCAGTCTCTCTCTCTCAGCAGCTGATGTATCCTCATCCCTTCTGAATTATTAGAAAAAGGGTTTCCGAAAGGCTTCTTCGGCTCTCCCCATAGGAGAACACTTTTAGGTTGCAGGTAGAACTATTTTGGGTTCCATGTAGAACCCTCTGTGGAAAGGGTTCCACATGGAACCAAAAAGGGTTCTTCAAAGGGTTTTCCTATGGGGACAGCCAAATAAACTTTTTAGGTTCTAGATAGCACCTTTTTTTCTAAGAGTGTACAGGGAGAAACTCAGAGGTTGTTGAGCATTTGGCAGCTCATCTCTCTTTCATCTCCGACTCACCATAACAATGAGCAATCAGCAATGTGACACTCACTCGCTTTCAAGGAGGGAGATAGTGCACGGCAAGCCTATTGTTATTGTAGATGACATGTAGTGTTGAAACTGCCTGCCCGCCTGCCTGCCCGCCTGCCCTCCCGCCTGCCTGCCTGCCCGCCCGCCTGCCTGTTATGCTTTTAAAGAGCTCTCCACGTCAGAAGCATTCCACCGGGAGCGTAACACAAGGATACACTCCCAGCAGCACTTAGGGGCCTCTTTGTGAGTGACGAGCAGCACCATGCAGAGGGTCAGGTGCTGTGATACACAGAGAGATCAGTGGAATATGCCACAGGGAGGAAGGAGAACCAATCAGGGAACAGGACCAACTGAGTTCTGTGGTAGAAGGCATAGCAGTTGATTAACAGGTGGTCCGTTCCATCTGTTGCACAAATTCTTGATTGCTTTAAAGATCAGGTCTGCATAGACATTGTGAACATCAGTTGATCTGTGCAGACCTGCAGTGCACAGAATCGGTGTATTTTGTACATTCATGTACAGTATAAGCTAAAACCGTTGCTCTTTAGAAGGATGTATAATGTTTCCAGAGGTTTGCCATCACATTAGGATGTTGCAGGTTCAATGCTTGAGCTTTTGTCAGACATCATATGTTGCCTGTACAGCTGTAGTAGCAAGACCTCTATCTGCAGCAAGACCTCTATCTGCAGCAAGACCTCAATCTGCAGCAAGACCTCTATCTGCAGCAAGACCTCTATCTGCAGCAAGACCTCTATCTGCAGCAAGACCTCTATCTGCAGCAAGACCTCTATCTGCAGCACAGCTGTGGGTCACACATTCTGAACTGTACAGTTCAATGCTTACAGTAAAGTGTGTCAACATGGGATGTGAAATGGAACCAGAGATATGGGTTGAAGAGAAAGCCTAAGGCTAAAGGATTGCTTGGGCATTTCTGTCGTTATGATAACAACATTTGACATTCCTGAAGCTGTAATAGTAAGTCCCACATTAAATCATATCTGGAGGCAACAGTTGGAGACATTGATCTGACGCAAGGTCAAACTGAAAAGTCAAAGGATATGATGTAATAAGTAGGAAAAAAATCATCTTTAAAAGGTTAATAAATTATTCTCTCAAATGTCAGAAAATGAGTCACGAGTCAACCAACATAAGAAACTGTGCCTCCTGACCAGAGTACTAAGTTGTGTAGGCCCATTGCTGAAGGAAGGCTAATAGTGTCTCTCTCTCTTTTTCCTTCCCTCCCCCCGCCTCTCTCGACCCCTATACTTGTTTGTTTCTGTGTTACTATGCCTGCCAATGAAGGCATTTTGATAAAACTCAACATACTCCCTCTTGCAGCTCTCAAAGCAGAGTAGTAGGTTGGTCCCCCAACATACTGTTCCATTAGCCAGATGAGAGAGATAGAGTAGTAGGTTGGTCCCCCAACATACTGTTCCATTAGCCAGATGAGAGAGATAGAGTAGTAGGTTGGTCCCCCAACATACTGTTCCATTAGCCAGATGAGAGAGATAGAGTAGTAGGTTGGTCCCCCAACATACTGTTCCATTAGCCAGATGAGAGAGATAGAGTAGTAGGTTGGTCCCCCAACATACTGTTCCATTAGCCAGATGAGAGAGATAGAGTAGTAGGTTGGTCCCCCAACATACTGTTCCATTAGCCAGATGAGAGAGATAGAGTAGTAGGTTGGTCCCCCAACATACTGTTCCATTAGCCAGATGAGAGAGATAGAGTAGTAGGTTGGTCCCCCAACATACTGTTCCATTAGCCAGATGAGAGAGATAGAGTAGTAGGTTGGTCCCCCAACATACTGTTCCATTAGCCAGATGAGAGAGATAGAGTAGTAGGTTGGTCCCCCAACATACTGTTCCATTAGCCAGATGAGAGAGATAGAGTAGTAGGTTGGTCCCCCAACATACTGTTCCATTAGCCAGATGAGAGAGATAGAGTAGTAGGTTGGTCCCCCAACATACTGTTCCATTAGCCAGATGAGAGAGATAGAGTAGTAGGTTGGTCCCCAAACATACTGTTCCATTAGCCAGATGAGAGAGATAGAGTAGTAGGTTGGTCCCCAAACATACTGTTCCATTAGCCAGATGAGAGAGATAGAGTAGTAGGTTGGTCCCCCAACATACTGTTCCATTAGCCAGATGAGAGAGATAGAGTAGTAGGTTGGTCCCCCAACATACTGTTCCATTAGCCAGATGAGAGAGATAGAGTAGTAGGTTGGTCCCCCAACATACTGTTCCATTAGCCAGATGAGAGAGATAGACACCGCACACACACACACACACACACGAGGCTCTCCTTGCTGTGGAGAACCAGATGGTCGACTTACACACACACACACACACACACACACACACACACACACACACACACACACACACACACACACACACACACACACACACACACACACACACACACACACACACACACACACACACACACACACACACACACACACACAGACACACGGCTCTCCTTGCTGTGGAGAACCAGATGGTCGACTTACACACACACACACAAAACAGAACGAAAATAAAAAACTTTCATCAACCAACAGCAGGGGGGATCGAAGCTGAGCCTTCAGAACCAGACAGAGAAACTGATCTTGAGCAAGTCTACGTCCCAAATAGCATCCTATTCCCTTTATAGTGCATACTTAACCAGGGCCCAACATACTGCACTATACATGGAATATGGTGGCATTTGGGCTGCACATCAAATTTGATTCTCAGCAGAATACTGATTTTATCTGAAGGCAGGCAGGGAGATGAGAAGACAAGCCTCTGATATCCCTGCCAATTGCATCCAGCTTTACCTTCTCCCTGAATGGAGATCCAGTGGGGACATTAGGGCCCAAGGTGAACAATCTGGCTATTGATCGGGAGAACAGAGGTATAGCTTCTTGGATTAAGAGACAGAGAATAAGGTATGTGTGCCAAATGGCACCCTATTCCCTATATAGCACACTACTTTTGACCAGAGCCCACAGGGTGCCATTTGGGATGCTGGCATGGGGGAAAATAACTCCCCGGCCAGCATCCATCTGGAGAGCTGTGGACAAACCCAATGCAATTCCTCTGGTTACAGTGTAGTTAGCAATCCAATCATAGTGGTTCAACAACCTCAATTATTTCCACACAACTGAACTCTGAAGATTTGGTGCAGATATGATGTAGCAGCTTATTGGCCAGTAAACTCAGACAGGCGTGTCTGCACCGTGAATGATTCCCCAACAGGCGTGTCTGCACCGTGAATGATTCCCCAACAGGCGTGTCTGCACCGTGAATGATTCCCCAACAGGCGTGTCTGCACCGTGAATGATTCCCCAACAGGCGTGTCTGCACCGTGAATGATTCCCCAACAGGCGTGTCTGCACCGTGAATGATTCCCCAACAGGCGTGTCTGCACCGTGAATGATTCCCCAACAGGCGTGTCTGCACCGTGAATGATTCCCCAACAGGCGTGTCTGCACCGTGAATGATTCCCCCACAGGCGTGTCTGCACCGTGAATGATTCCCCAACAGGCGTGTCTGCACCGTGAATGATTCCCCAACAGGCGTGTCTGCACCGTGAATGATTCCCCAACAGGCGTGTCTGCACCGTGAATGATTCCCCAACAGGCGTGTCTGCACCGTGAATGATTCCCCAACAGGCGTGTCTGCACCGTGAATGATTCCCCAACAGGCGTGTCTGCACCGTGAATGATTCCCCAACAGGCGTGTCTGCACCGTGAATGATTCCCCAACAGGCGTGTCTGCACCGTGAATGATTCCCCAACAGGCGTGTCTGCACCGTGAATGATTCCCCAACAGGCGTGTCTGCACCGTGAATGATTCCCCAACAGGCGTGTCTGCACCGTGAATGATTCCCCAACAGGCGTGTCTGCACCGTGAATGATTCCCCAACAGGCGTGTCTGCACCGTGAATGATTCCCCAACAGGCGTGTCTGCACCGTGAATGATTCCCCAACAGGCGTGTCTGCACCGTGAATGATTCCCCAACAGGCGTGTCTGCACCGTGAATGATTCCCCAACAGGCGTGTCTGCACCGTGAATGATTCCCCAACAGGCGTGTCTGCACCGTGAATGATTCCCCAACAGGCGTGTCTGCACCGTGAATGATTCCCCAACAGGCGTGTCTGCACCGTGAATGATTCCCCAACAGGCGTGTCTGCACCGTGAATGATTCCCCAACAGGCGTGTCTGCACCGTGAATGATTCCCCAACAGGCGTGTCTGCACCGTGAATGATTCCCCAACAGGCGTGTCTGCACCGTGAATGATTCCCCAACAGGCGTGTCTGCACCGTGAATGATTCCCCAACAGGCGTGTCTGCACCGTGAATGATTCCCCAACAGGCGTGTCTGCACCGTGAATGATTCCCCAACAGGCGTGTCTGCACCGTGAATGATTCCCCAACAGGCGTGTCTGCACCGTGAATGATTCCCCAACAGGCGTGTCTGCACCGTGAATGATTCCCCAACAGGCGTGTCTGCACCGTGAATGATTCCCCAACAGGCGTGTCTGCACCGTGAATGATTCCCCAACAGGCGTGTCTGCACCGTGAATGATTCCCCAACAGGCGTGTCTGCACCGTGAATGATTCCCCAACAGGCGTGTCTGCACCGTGAATGATTCCCCAACAGGCGTGTCTGCACCGTGAATGATTCCCCAACAGGCGTGTCTGCACCGTGAATGATTCCCCAACAGGCGTGTCTGCACCGTGAATGATTCCCCAACAGGCGTGTCTGCACCGTGAATGATTCCCCAACAGGCGTGTCTGCACCGTGAATGATTCCCCAACAGGCGTGTCTGCACCGTGAATGATTCCCCAACAGGCGTGTCTGCACCGTGAATGATTCCCCAACAGGCGTGTCTGCACCGTGAATGATTCCCCAACAGGCGTGTCTGCACCGTGAATGATTCCCCAACAGGCGTGTCTGCACCGTGAATGATTCCCCAACAGGCGTGTCTGCACCGTGAATGATTCCCCAACAGGCGTGTCTGCACCGTGAATGATTCCCCAACAGGCGTGTCTGCACCGTGAATGATTCCCCAACAGGCGTGTCTGCACCGTGAATGATTCCCCAACAGGCGTGTCTGCACCGTGAATGATTCCCCAACAGGCGTGTCTGCACCGTGAATGATTCCCCAACAGGCGTGTCTGCACCGTGAATGATTCCCCAACAGGCGTGTCTGCACCGTGAATGATTCCCCAACAGGCGTGTCTGCACCGTGAATGATTCCCCAACAGGCGTGTCTGCACCGTGAATGATTCCCCAACAGGCGTGTCTGCACCGTGAATGATTCCCCAACAGGCGTGTCTGCACCGTGAATGATTCCCCAACAGGCGTGTCTGCACCGTGAATGATTCCCCAACAGGCGTGTCTGCACCGTGAATGATTCCCCAACAGGCGTGTCTGCACCGTGAATGATTCCCCAACAGGCGTGTCTGCACCGTGAATGATTCCCCAACAGGCGTGTCTGCACCGTGAATGATTCCCCAACAGGCGTGTCTGCACCGTGAATGATTCCCCAACAGGCGTGTCTGCACCGTGAATGATTCCCCAACAGGCGTGTCTGCACCGTGAATGATTCCCCAACAGGCGTGTCTGCACCGTGAATGATTCCCCAACAGGCGTGTCTGCACCGTGAATGATTCCCCAACAGGCGTGTCTGCACCGTGAATGATTCCCCAACAGGCGTGTCTGCACCGTGAATGATTCCCCAACAGGCGTGTCTGCACCGTGAATGATTCCCCAACAGGCGTGTCTGCACCGTGAATGATTCCCCAACAGGCGTGTCTGCACCGTGAATGATTCCCCAACAGGCGTGTCTGCACCGTGAATGATTCCCCAACAGGACAGACTGCCACAGCTCTCAACAGTCTGATATATAGAGATACTAACAATAGATGAGAAACTTTATAGAACATGAACCTGGAGCTGAATGGAGAATGAAAGGGAAAGGAAGGAAAAATAGCAAAGTAGGTTAGTTAGTTAGTGAGTTAGTTAGTTATTTAGTTAGTTAGCTTGTAGTGCTGAATAATTAGTGCTTTCTGATGTTGGTTCGGTTTCGGTTCAGTTCGTAATAAATAATCATCACTATTTTCAATTTAGATAAAACATTTAAAAAAAATTAAATGATGACCTTAAAATGACCGCTAATTACCAAGTACTACCATCGGGTAGAGCTACCTCACAAACGGTCTCTATCCCTCTCTCTCTCGTTGTTGTGTTGTGTACATTCCTCTCTCATTTGTCTGTCAAGGAGCCATCAGGACAGGCAGTACAGGTGCAATGGGTTATGGGCTTTGTAGTTAATTACCACATTTTCTGCGCTGAACTAGGTTGAATATTTTCCTGTTGAAAACTACAACTTCCCATAGTGACCCACAATTCTCAATCTGATTTCTCTCTACAGAAATGACGCGTTGAGCTCACCAAAACATTTTTATAAATGGAGGGGGGGGGTACATTTTTGTTAATCGCTAAACAGGTCACTTCGCACATCTCAGATGACCATAGAACACATATGCTCAGAACCGAAGACCAAACCTTCATATCAAAGGAGGCTGGTGAAAAGAAGATAAATACACAACTGTTGCTATGTACGGGTCCTGTGAATTTAGGGCACTAAACACTTTCCTCTCCTCACCTCTCTACATCATGTCAGCCACCCTGGTGTTATGGTCCTGGGGGGGTTTCTGTGTGATTTAACAGCTGAGGGAGTTTGATTAGCCCATTGGACATTATAGCGTGCTGAGAGAAAGAGAGAGATGGAGAGAGGAGAGAGGGAGAGGGGTAGGGGGAGATGAGAGAGGAAGAAGAGGGGGAGAGAAAAGAAGGAGGGAGAGGAGAAAGATGGAGGTTTGCCCCAGTTGCAGAACTCATGTGGGGAACCCAGGAACATGCCACAGGCAGAGAAAATCAAGCACATTGAAATCCCAGAGAGAGAGAGAGAATGCACTCTGCCGAGAGAAGATGAGAGGTCTGGTAGCAGAGTCTACAGATCTCAGGCCCGGGGCAGCTGACGTGGCTCCACGTAGTTCACACACGAAGGAAGACAAGGCTAGCTAGAAGACTGCAGGGTGTGTGATGTAGTCTACACTGTGGCCAGTGGGTTCTCTCTATAATGATGCTAGTGGAGTGGTGTGCAGCCCTCTGCTAGATGTGTGTTTCTGTGATAGTGAACGGGTTTCACAGTCTGTATTGTTGGGACTGAGAAACAGAAACAGTCATAGAACATAGAAAATAACCTAGAAAAGGAGCCCATCTCTCTGACAACAACAGTTCCTGCTCTCTGTGCTGACAACAGTTCCTGCTCTCTGTGCTGACAACAACAGTTCCTGCTCTCTGTGCTGACAACAACAGTTCCTGCTCTCTGTGCTGACAACAACAGTTCCTGCTCTCTGTGCTGACAACAACAGTTCCTGCTCTCTGTGCTGACAACAGTTCCTGCTCTCTGTGCTGACAACAACAGTTCCTGCTCTCTGTGCTGACAACAACAGTTCCTGCTCTCTGTGCTGACAACAACAGTTCCTGCTCTCTGTGCTGACAACAACAGTTCCTGCTCTCTGTGCTGACAACAACAGTTCCTGCTCTCTGTGCTGACAACAACAGTTCCTGCTCTCTGTGCTGACAACAGTTCCTGCTCTCTGTGCTGACAACAACAGTTCCTGCTCTCTGTACTGACAACAACAGTTCCTGCTCTCTGTGCTGACAACAACAGTTCCTGCTCTCTGTGCTGACAACAGTTCCTGCTCTCTGTGCTGACAACAGTTCCTGCTCTCTGTGCTGACAACAGTTCCTGCTCTCTGTGCTGACAACAACAGTTCCTGCTCTCTGTGCTGACAACAACAGTTCCTGCTCTCTGTACTGACAACAACAGTTCCTGCTCTCTGTGCTGACAACAGTTCCTGCTCTCTGTGCTGACAACAACAGTTCCTGCTCTCTGTACTGACAACAACAGTTCCTGCTCTCTGTACTGACAACAACAGTTCCTGCTCTCTGTGCTGACAACAGTTCCTGCTCTCTGTACTCTGACAACAACAGTTCCTGCTCTCTGTGCTGACAACAACAGTTCCTGCTCTCTGTGCTGACAACAGTTCCTGCTCTCTGTGCTGACAACAACAGTTCCTGCTCTCTGTGCTGACAACAACAGTTCCTGCTCTCTGTGCTGACAACAACAGTTCCTGCTCTCTGTGCTGACAACAACAGTTCCTGCTCTCTGTGCTGACAACAACAGTTCCTGCTCTCTGTACTCTGACAACAACAGTTCCTGCTCTCTGTACTGACAACAACAGTTCCTGCTCTCTGTACTCTGACAACAACAGTTCCTGCTCTCTGTACTCTGACAACAACAGTTCCTGCTCTCTGTACTCTGACAACAACAGTTCCTGCTCTCTGTACTCTGACAACAACAGTTCCTGCTCTCTGTACTCTGACAACAACAGTTCCTGCTCTCTGTACTCTGACAACAACAGTTCCTGCTCTCTGTACTGACAACAACAGTTCCTGCTCTCTGTGCTGACAACAGTTCCTGCTCTCTGTACTCTGACAACAACAGTTCCTGCTCTCTGTGCTGACAACAACAGTTCCTGCTCTCTGTACTGACAACAACAGTTCCTGCTCTCTGTGCTGACAACAGTTCCTGCTCTCTGTGCTGACAACAACAGTTCCTGCTCTCTGTACTGACAACAACAGTTCCTGCTCTCTGTGCTGACAACAGTTCCTGCTCTCTGTGCTGACAACAACAGTTCCTGCTCTCTGTACTGACAACAACAGTTCCTGCTCTCTGTACTGACAACAACAGTTCCTGCTCTCTGTGCTGACAACAGTTCCTGCTCTCTGTACTCTGACAACAACAGTTCCTGCTCTCTGTGCTGACAACAACAGTTCCTGCTCTCTGTGCTGACAACAGTTCCTGCTCTCTGTGCTGACAACAACAGTTCCTGCTCTCTGTGCTGACAATAACAGTTCCTGCTCTCTGTGCTGACAACAACAGTTCCTGCTCTCTGTGCTGACAACAACAGTTCCTGCTCTCTGTGCTGACAACAACAGTTCCTGCTCTCTGTACTCTGACAACAACAGTTCCTGCTCTCTGTACTGACAACAACAGTTCCTGCTCTCTGTACTCTGACAACAACAGTTCCTGCTCTCTGTACTCTGACAACAACGGTTCCTGCTCTCTGTACTCTGACAACAACAGTTCCTGCTCTCTGTACTCTGACAACAACAGTTCCTGCTCTCTGTACTCTGACAACAACAGTTCCTGCTCTCTGTACTGACAACAACAGTTCCTGCTCTCTGTGCTGACAACAGTTCCTGCTCTCTGTACTCTGACAACAACAGTTCCTGCTCTCTGTGCTGACAACAACAGTTCCTGCTCTCTGTACTGACAACAACAGTTCCTGCTCTCTGTGCTGCCAACAGTTCCTGCTCTCTGTGCTGACAACAGTTCCTGCTCTCTGTACTGACAACAGTTCCTGCTCTCTGTACTCTGACAACAACAGTTCCTGCTCTCTGTACTGACAACAACAGTTCCTGCTCTCTGTACTCTGACAACAACAGTTCCTGCTCTCTGTACTCTGACAACAACAGTTCCTGCTCTCTGTACTCTGACAACAACAGTTCCTGCTCTCTGTACTCTGACAACAACAGTTCCTGCTCTCTGTACTCTGACAACAACAGTTCCTGCTCTCTGTACTCTGACAACAACAGTTCCTGCTCTCTGTACTCTGACAACAACAGTTCCTGCTCTCTGTACTGACAACAACAGTTCCTGCTCTCTGTGCTGACAACAGTTCCTGCTCTCTGTACTCTGACAACAACAGTTCCTGCTCTCTGTGCTGACAACAACAGTTCCTGCTCTCTGTACTGACAACAACAGTTCCTGCTCTCTGTACTCTGACAACAACAGTTCCTGCTCTCTGTACTCTGACAACAACAGTTCCTGCTCTCTGTACTCTGACAACAACAGTTCCTGCTCTCTGTGCTGACAACAACAGTTCCTGCTCTCTGTACTGACAACAACAGTTCCTGCTCTCTGTGCTGACAACAGTTCCTGCTCTCTGTGCTGACAACAACAGTTCCTGCTCTCTGTACTGACAACAACAGTTCCTGCTCTCTGTACTGACAACAACAGTTCCTGCTTTCTGTGCTGACAACAGTTCCTGCTCTCTGTACTCTGACAACAACAGTTCCTGCTCTCTGTGCTGACAACAACAGTTCCTGCTCTCTGTGCTGACAACAGTTCCTGCTCTCTGTGCTGACAACAACAGTTCCTGCTCTCTGTACTCTGACAACAACAGTTCCTGCTCTCTGTGCTGACAACAACAGTTCCTGCTCTCTGTGCTGACAACAACAGTTCCTGCTCTCTGTGCTGACAACAGTTCCTGCTCTCTGTGCTGACAACAACAGTTCCTGCTCTCTGTACTGACAACAACAGTTCCTGCTCTCTGTGCTGACAACAACAGTTCCTGCTCTCTGTGCTGACAACAGTTCCTGCTCTCTGTGCTGACAACAGTTCCTGCTCTCTGTGCTGACAACAGTTCCTGCTCTCTGTGCTGACAACAACAGTTCCTGCTCTCTGTGCTGACAACAACAGTTCCTGCTCTCTGTACTGACAACAACAGTTCCTGCTCTCTGTACTGACAACAACAGTTCCTGCTCTCTGCACTGACAACAACAGTTCCTGCTCTCTGTACTCTGACAACAACAGTTCCTGCTCTCTGACAACAACAGTTCCTGCTCTCTGTACTCTGACAACAACAGTTCCTACTCTCTGTACTCTGACAACAACAGTTCCTGCTCTCTATACTCTGACAACAACAGTTCCTGCTCTCTGTACTCTGACAACAACAGTTCCTGCTCTCTGTACTCACAACAACAGTTCCTGCTCTCTGTACTGTCAACAACAGTTCCTGCTCTCTGTACTGACAACAACAGTTCCTGCTCTCTGTACTGACAACAACAGTTCCTGTTCTCTGACAACAACAGTTCCTGCTCTCTGTACTGACAACAACAGTTCCTGCTCTCTGTACTCACCACAACAGTTCCTGTTCTCTGACAACAACAGTTCCTGCTCTCTGTACTCTGACAACAACAGTTCCTGCTCTCTGACAACAACAGTTCCTGCTCTCTGTACTCTGACAACAACAGTTCCTGCTCTCTATACTCTGACAACAACAGTTCCTGCTCTCTGTACTCTGACAACAACAGTTCCTGCTCTCTGTACTCACAACAACAGTTCCTGCTCTCTGTACTGTCAACAACAGTTCCTGCTCTCTGTACTGACAACAACAGTTCCTGCTCTCTGTACTGACAACAACCGTTCCTGCTCTCTGTACTGACAACAACAGTTCCTGCTCTCTGTACTGACAACAACAGTTCCTGCTCTCTGTAATAACAACAACAGTTCCTGTTCTCTGACAACAACAGTTCCTGCTTTCTGTACTGACAACAACAGTTCCTGCTCTCTGTACTCACCACAACAGTTCCTGTTCTCTGACAACAACAGTTCCTGCTCTCTGTACTCCGACAACAACAGTTCCTGCTCTCTGTACTCACAACAACATTTCCTGCTCTCTGTACTGTCAACAACAGTTCCTGCTCTCTGTACTGACAACAACAGTTCCTGCTCTCTGTACTCTGACAACAACAGTGAGGTTCTAAGAGTCTGGGGCTCTATCTTCAAGTCACATTGGTGCAGGTTTGCTAATGTGGGCTAGATAGACTTCCTTGTGTCACCAACAGTGCTAACCAACTAAACCTGCTTGGCAGTCAGTTCTCTGTCTGCAGTGACATGTTGACTGTCCTGAAAACAGTGCTGAAGTGCATATATTATGATGGCTGTTGGGGCACACAACATTTTTTCTGGAGGCAAAAGCCGAAGTTCAGAGTAGAAGTCTACGCCCCTTCGTCAGTGATTGGTCAACAGTAGGGATTCATTCAACGAGAGAAGACCCGTTTTCATGCCAATTTTTGAATTGAAAAAAACAAACTACACCAAACATCTTAGTTAGATGTAAAATTGCGCAACTAGGTAGGTTCACGCAGATGAGCAGGGACCCTGGGCGCCTTTCTTTGTTGTTTTTCAGAGTCAGTAGAAAAGTTTTCATAACTTAGGACATAAGGACTTAGGACTTAGGGCCTACTCTTTGGCAAAAACGTCAAAATGAATTTCAGATTTATTGAGTTATCTTGGAATAATTCTGACTATTTTTAGGAAGTTTAAACTGGCTACAGTGTCTCAAAATGGACAAACAGTACTATTGCCTCTGTTTTCTCATTTTACAAGCGAAGGTCTTTTAAGGGAGTATGCGAATACAACTCTTTCGGTTCGGCTGGCGACGTTCGGCTGGCGACGTTCAGCTAGGCAATGTTCGGCTAGGCGCCAGCTGAACTGAAGCATGCTGACGCCTTTATGGAGGAGCTGAGCAGTGGGTGGGTGGATGACCTCATGCAGGGCTGCTGAGGCAGAGGCGCCGGTCCGGGGGCCATGCATACTTTAATGAGTCCTTTCACGGCTGAGAGATCAAGTGGGACTGGAGCCCAACCCAAGCATAACCACCTCACCTCGAAGCAGCGCACACAGAGAGCCCAGGCACGGTGCTAACCACTTAAACATACCTGGCTGGTCTGAGTAACTGGAGGAATGAACAACTATCGGTATTCAGTCACCTATCTGAAATCTGTTCAGGTTTCTGTGGCTTAAATCCCTATTGTAGATGTTATGGACCCCTCTGAGCAGAGAACAGAGATGAGTGCCTGACCTATGTTAAAAGATCTGTGACAGTGTTGTTACATATCTCTTGAATTCTGCAGAACGTTACAGTATGGACATTCCTTTTTTACTACATCATCAAATGAGGTCTGTATATGCATGTCAAATTGTTATAACACAATTGTAAATAAAAATACATTTCTTACAACAAATGATATATATCATCACCAAAGAGGCTGTGACTTTTACCCTGCTCTGCTGTTTGTTCTAGTGGTGTTGGTTACGCTAACATAAAGCAACAATAACATGCCATCGCCGTCAAGGTCAACTCTGTCTATCAAAGCAAATATTCCTCACAGTTACTGTAGCAGTGGAAACAATGAATCACTGGTGTAGGGGGTTGGACACACACACACACAGATAAACGGAATAAAGTTGAATTACGTCTGCATTACTGCATAGAAAGACAGGAAGGATAGTGTATGTGAGCTCACCATACTATAAACAAACTGACTCAATGTAGACTGTAGGGGATTGAAACTGAGAGGCACATGTCTCCCTGGGTACATCAGAACACACTCCAGTCGGTCCTCGCTGCCCTGAGGAAACAACCTGTGTTTACAACAGCAACCAACAGCCATGACTCCGGACCTTACTTACTGACCCTGCCTTTCTGTCTGTCTGACTCTCTGCCTTTCTGTCTGTCTGACTCTGCCTTTCTGTCTGTCTGACTCTCTGCCTTTCTGTCTGTCTGCCTGCCTGCCTGCCTGCCTGCCTGCCTGCCTGCCTGCCTCCCTGCCTGCCTGCCTGCCTGCCTGCCTGCCTGCCTGCCTGCCTGCCTGCCTGCCTGCCTGCCTGCCTGCCTGCCTCTCTGTCTGTCTGCCTGCCTGACTGCCTGACTGCCTCTCTGCCTGCATGCCTGCCTGCCTGCCTGCCTGCCTCTCTGTCTGTCTGCCTCTCTGCCTGCCTGCCTGCCTGCCTGCCTCTCTGCCTGCCTCTCTGCCTGCCTGCCTCTCTGCCTGCCTGCCTGCCTGCCTCTCTGTCTGCCTGCCTCTCTGCCTGCCTGCCTGTCTGCCTCTCTGTCTGTCTGCCTCTCTGTCTGTCTGCCTGCCTCTCTGCCTGCCTGCCTCTCTGCCTGCCTGCCTCTCTGCCTGCCTCTCTGCCTGCCTGCCTCTCTGCCTGCCTGCCTCTCTGCCTGCCTCTCTGCCTGCCTCTCTGCCTGCCTCTCTGCCTGCCTGCCTCTCTGCCTGCCTGCCTCTCTGCCTGCCTGCCTCTCTGCATGCCTGCCTCTCTGCCTCTCTGCCTGCCTGCCTCTCTGCCTGCCTGCCTCTCTGTCTGCCTCTCTGCCTCTCTGCCTGCCTGCCTCTCTGCCTGCCTGCCTCTCTGCCTGCCTCTCTGCCTGCCTGCCTCTCTGCCTGCCTCTCTGTCTCTCTGCCTCTCTGTCTGCCTCTCTGCCTCTCTGCCTGCCTGCCTCTCTGCCTGCCTGCCTCTCTGCCTGCCTCTCTGCCTGCCTCTCTGTCTCTCTGCCTCTCTGCCTGCCTGAATGACATAGAAGAAACAGTCTCACTGGCTGCTTGAAAACACTGGTCTGACAAATACCAGTATTGGGGAAGCTACTCTGAAACAATACTTTACCCAACACCTAATTACTTCACATTAGAAGAAGTTAAGCTACCCTTAAGAAAAATAAAGTTTACTTAACTAAAGCTACTTTGAAAAAGAACGCTCACTACAGCCAAGCTACTTCGTTGGGAAAGTCATCATATCTAAATCAGAAATGTCATAGACTACAGACTGCAAGAACAGATCCTCTGGGGTCAGATGTTATTAACAGAATGTGTCATTTAGCCTATTAAACACAACCATTGTGTTAGGAATTAGGCAGGTCGGGTGCAGAAACAGACAGGAAATGATTGCCTATTTCCCCCATATTTTCTTATCGTTTTGCTAAATTAAAGTGATGTGTAGTTCCAGTAATTAGCTACACAGCAAAAAAAGTTATTAAGTACTAAATTCACTACCAAGTTTGCATTTAGTTCAAATGTAGTTCACTACTCCCCAACACTGACAAATACTCTCACTTGATTGGTTGCTTGAAAATGGTTTATTCCTTTACCCAGTGTGTTTATAACCTTACCCAGTGTGTTTAAAACCTTACCCAGTGTGTTTATTCTCTTACCCAGTGTGTTTATTCTCTTACCCAGTGTGTTTATTCCTTTACCCAGTGTGTTTATTCTCTTACCCAGTGTGTTTATTCTCTTACCCAGTGTGTTTATTCCTTTACCCAGTGTGTTTATTCTCTTACCCAGTGTGTTTATTCTCTTACCCAGTGTGTTTATTCTCTTACCCAGTGTGTTTATTCTCTTACCCAGTGTGTTTATTCTCTTACCCAGTGTGTTTATTCTCTTACCCAGTGTGTTTATTCCTTTACCCAGTGTGTTTAAAACCTTACCCAGTGTGTTTAAAACCTTACCCAGTGTGTTTAAAACCTTACCCAGTGTGTTTATTCTCTTACCCAGTGTGTTTAAAACCTTACCCAGTGTGTTTAAAACCTTACCCAGTGTGTTTATTCTCTTACCCAGTGTGTTTATTCTCTTACCCAGTGTGTTTAAAACCTTACCCAGTGTGTTTATTCCTTTACCCAGTGTGTTTAAAACCTTACCCAGTGTGTTTAAAACCTTACCCAGTGTGTTTATTCTCTTACCCAGTGTGTTTATTCTCTTACCCAGTGTGTTTAAAACCTTACCCAGTGTGTTTATTCTCTTACCCAGTGTGTTTAAAACCTTACCCAGTGTGTTTATAACCTTACCCAGTGTGTTTATTCTCTTACCCAGTGTGTTTAAAACCTTACCCAGTGTGTTTAAAACCTTACCCAGTGTGTTTATTCTCTTACCCAGTGTGTTTATTCTCTTACCCAGTGTGTTTATTCTCTTACCCAGTGTGTTTATAACCTTACCCATTGTGTTTATTCCTTTACCCAGTGTGTTTATTCTCTTACCCAGTGTGTTTAAAACCTTACCCAGTGTGTTTAAAACCTTACCCAGTGTGTTTATTCTCTTACCCAGTGTGTTTAAAACCTTACCCAGTGTGTTTATTCCCTTCCCCAGTGTGTTTAAAACCTTACCCAGTGTGTTTAAAACCTTACCCAGTGTGTTTATTCCCTTACCCAGTGTGTTTATTCTCTTACCCAGTGTGTTTAAAACCTTACCCAGTGTGTTTAAAACCTTACCCAGTGTGTTTATTCTCTTACCCAGTGTGTTTATTCTCTTACCCAGTGTGTTTAAAACCTTACCCAGTGTGTTTATTCCTTTACCCAGTGTGTTTAAAACCTTACCCAGTGTGTTTAAAACCTTACCCAGTGTGTTTATTCTCTTACCCAGTGTGTTTATTCTCTTACCCAGTGTGTTTAAAACCTTACCCAGTGTGTTTATTCTCTTACCCAGTGTGTTTAAAACCTTACCCAGTGTGTTTATAACCTTACCCAGTGTGTTTATTCTCTTACCCAGTGTGTTTAAAACCTTACCCAGTGTGTTTAAAACCTTACCCAGTGTGTTTATTCTCTTACCCAGTGTGTTTATTCTCTTACCCAGTGTGTTTATTCTCTTACCCAGTGTGTTTATAACCTTACCCATTGTGTTTATTCCTTTACCCAGTGTGTTTATTCTCTTACCCAGTGTGTTTAAAACCTTACCCAGTGTGTTTAAAACCTTACCCAGTGTGTTTATTCTCTTACCCAGTGTGTTTAAAACCTTACCCAGTGTGTTTATTCCCTTCCCCAGTGTGTTTAAAACCTTACCCAGTGTGTTTAAAACCTTACCCAGTGTGTTTATTCCCTTACCCAGTGTGTTTATTCTCTTACCCAGTGTGTTTAAAACCTTACCCAGTGTGTTTAAAACCTTACCCAGTGTTATTAACAGAATGTGTCATTTAGCCTATTAAACACAACCATTGTGTTAGGAATTAGGCAGGTCGGGTGCAGAAACAGACATGAAATGATTGCCTATTTCCCCCATATTTTCTTATCGTTTTGCTAAATTAAAGTGATGTGTAGTTCCAGTAATTAGCTACGCGGCAAAAAACGTTATTAAGTACTAAATTCACTACCAAGTTTGCATTTAGTTCAAATGTAGTTCACTACTCCCCAACACTGACAAATACTCTCACTTGATTGGTTGCTTGAAAATGGTTTATTCCTTTACCCAGTGTGTTTATAACCTTACCCAGTGTGTTTAAAACCTTACCCAGTGTGTTTATTCTCTTACCCAGTGTGTTTATTCCTTTACCCAGTGTGTTTATTCTCTTACCCAGTGTGTTTATTCCTTTACCCAGTGTGTTTATTCTCTTACCCAGTGTGTTTATTCTCTTACCCAGTGTGTTTATTCTCTTACCCAGTGTGTTTATTCTCTTACCCAGTGTGTTTATTCTCTTACCCAGTGTGTTTATTCTCTTACCCAGTGTGTTTAGAACCTTACCCAGTGTGTTTATTCCTTTACCCAGTGTGTTTAAAACCTTACCCAGTGTGTTTATTCTCTTACCCAGTGTGTTTAAAACCTTACCCAGTGTGTTTATTCTCTTACCCAGTGTGTTTATTCTCTTACCCAGTGTGTTTACAACCTTACCCAGTGTGTTTACCTTACCCAGTAAGAGACGGGTCTAAGGAGAGAAGGAGAGACGGGTCTAAGGAGATAAGGAGAGACGGGTCTAAGGAGAGAAGGAGAGAAGGAGAGAAGGAGAGACAGGTCTAAGGAGAGAAGGAGAGACGGGTCTAAGGAGAGAAGGAGAGACGGGTCTAAGGAGAGAAGGAGAGATGGGTCTAAGGAGAGAAGGAGAGACTGGTCTAAGGAGAGAAGGAGAGATGGGTCTAGGGAGAGAAGGAGAGATGGGTCTAAGGAGAGAAAGAGAGACTGGTCTAAGGAGAGAACGAGAGACTGGTCTAAGGAGAGAACGAGAGAAGGATAGACGGGTCTGAGGAGAGAAGGAGAGACTGGTCAAGGGAGAGAAGGAGAGACGGGTCGAAGGAGAGAAGGAGAGACGGGTCTAAGGAGAGACGGGTCTAAGGAGAGAAGGAGAGACTGGTCGAGGGAGAGAAGGAGAGACTGGTCTAAGGAGAGACGGGTCTAAGGAGAGAAGGAGAGACTGGTCGAGGGAGAGAAGGAGAGACTGGTCTAAAGAGAGACGGGTCTAAGGAGAGAAGGAGAGACTGGTCGAGAGAGAGAAGGAGAGACTGGTCTAAAGAGAGATGGTTCTAAGGAGAGAAGGAGAGACTGGTCAAGGGAGAGAAGGAGAGACTGGTCGAGGGAGAGAAGGAGAGACTGGTCTAAGGAGAGACTGGTCTAAGGAGAGAAGGAGAGACGGGTCTAAGGAGAGAAGGAGAGACGGGTCTAAGGAGAGAAGGAGAGACTGGTCGAGGGAGAGAAGGAGAGACGGGTCGAAGGAGAGAAGGAGAGACGGGTCGAAGGAGAGAAGGAGAGACGGGTCGAAGGAGAGACTGGTCGAAGGAGAGAAGTAGAGACGGGTCGAAGGAGAGAAGGAGAGACGGAGAGAAGAAGAGACGGAGAGACGGGCTGAGGGAGAGAAGAAGAGACGTGTCGAGGAGAGACGGGCTGAGAGAGAGAAGGAGAGACGGGCTGAGGGAGAGAAGGAGAGACAGGCTGAGGGAGAGAAGGAGAGACGGGCTGAGGGAGCGAAGGAGAGACGGGCTGAGGGAGAGAAGGAGAGACAGGCTGAGGGAGAGAAAAAGAGACGTGTCGAGGAGAGACGGGCTGAGAGAGAGAAGGAGAGAGGGGCTGAGGGAGAGAAGGAGAGACGGGCTGAGGGAGAGAAGGAGAGACGGGCTGAGGGAGAGAAGGAGAGACGGGCTGAGGGAGAGAAGAAGAGACGTGTCGAGGAGAGACGGGCTGAGACAGACTGCCCCTCCCTGTGGCAAGGTGGAGGGGGACAGGGGACTCTTCTGTCCATGACAGGGGAAGGCCCCTGCTCTGACAGATGGGATGTCAGTCTCACCCTCCACAAGCCTCCGCTTGACACATCCAGACTGACGTTACCACCACAGAGGAAAAACAAAACCCCAGCCATGGTGGCAGACAGGCAGCAGGCAGGCAACATCCACCATGTCTACCCAGCATACCTGGTTCATGGAAAAAAGACACTAGACTGATGACCACCGTAGTGGTGTATACTAGCATATGTGGTACTCGAGTAGTGTATAGCAGCATAGTATGCTTTAGTGGACTGATGACAATAGTTGTGTATAGTACTGCACAGTATGTGGTACTGGACTAATGACTACAACCACAGAGACAGAGGTGTACTACAGTACAGTATATGTTTCTAATGGAAGAGTCCCATCATGAGGCAATGAATTGTAGCTGCTGTTGCAGTCACATACTATATGATACATACTATGTGCTACATTCAGATCAGCAGCCCCAGATCCTCCCTGCTGAATCTCATTAAAACAGGTGGGAATTCATTCAAGTCATTCTGTGCTGTGTTTGCTGGGTCATCTCAGGAATAGCTTATCCTTTACGGAGAACAACTGCACGAGGCTCTGCCCTCTGCTCCACTCTCCGAGCCTGTGTCCCATATGGCACCCTATTCCCTATATAGTGCATTACTTTTGACCAGGAGCCATAGGGCTTTGGTTGAAAGTAGTGCACTAAATATGCAATAGGATGCCATTTGGGAGACAGCCCCAGTCTCCAATCAAGATGCTGCTGCTGTAGTTAATAGCCCGCCTTAAGCCAATCAGATCCACCCCAAAACGTTCAACCATCTGAACCGAGAGAAGGAGCCGACCTTCCCTGAACTTGACATTTATGACTAAAATATGGATGTTGCCGTAGTTTAAACTGTCTGCATAGATGGCTGTGCTGCTGCTGAGTGAACGCCCGTGATATTGGCTCAATATTGTAGGTTTGGTGTGGGACTGGTGACAGCTGGGGCTGTTAAACTCTGATTCATTTTGGTCACCCTCCAAGAGTTTGATAATAATGTGCAAATAGGAAGCAAAAAGAGGGCAAGAGTTAAAAAGGTGAAAACCTATTGCTGTATTACCAGACCAAAGGTTTGTGCACACACTGATGAAATCAACTTTACATATCCCTATTACCGTCCTATCATTATAGTAGTGACTGTACTGTTAATGACATGGATGGGGTGCTACTATGCTAATATCAGAATACTACATCGATGCTACATAGAATATCAGAATACTACATCGATGCTACATAGAATATCAGAATACTACATAGATGCTACATAGGTGCTACATAGAATATCAGAATACTACATAGATGCTACATAGGTGCTACACAGAATATCAGAATAATACAATAATGCTACATAGAATACTGCATAGGTACTACATAATCCTCCCAGATGCTACTAAGAATACTACATACTTTAAATAGCTGCTACATAGAGTACTACAATGATACTACATAGGTGCTACATAGAATACTACAATGATACTACATAGGTGCTACATAGAATGCTCACTCCACTGTGTCCTCCCAGCTGCACCAGCGATGCTGGTCCAGTTCCTCCATGTCCAGTCTGAATTTCCCCAGACAGAACTCCTCGATGACGTACTCATAGGTCCCACTGCACGCCATCACCGACACAGACTGGCACACTGGGGAGGAGAGAGAGAGAGAGGACAGGGTTAGAATAGCAGTAGACTTGCCTTTTTAGATGCCTTTTTAAACTTCAAACACACACATTTTAATGTTCCTACATCCTAAAATTGTCCTGCAACAGGGTGATCAAATTAGGATCCTACATTTGTATGTTCTATATTGAACAGAGGACAACCATTAACATTATATCTCTGACATCCAACAGAGCTCTGGAAAGATCTCTCCTGACAAGGTGCTGACAGTTTAAAACCTAATGCTGGAGTTCCTGTGGAAAGCTGCAGAGCGGTGGCTTTCTAAGTGCTGTTTATACCCTACAGCAGGTGGTGGTCGTTTCTCACTGTTTGACAAGGCTGGATGGATTGGGAAATTGCTTTAAACTGTTAGAAGGGCACAAATACACTCAACTCCAAGCAGCATAGCATCATAGAGCATTACTGCCCCAGGGCTCAGAGCAGGGAAAATAACACTGTTAGAGGTTCATAGAGAAATCTAAACGGTAGGGGAGGAATTTAACAAATTGGCCAGTTTAGGGTCAGCCCAAACTGAACCTCTGGGAGTGAGTAGAGACTACCCACTGGGCAGGAACTGCTTGAATTAATGTTGTTTCCACTTAATTTCAATGAAATTACACTGAACCAACGTGGAATAGACATTGAATTTCTGCCCTACCCACTGTGCCCAGTGCCCAGTGCCCAGTGCCCCAGTGCCCTGTGCCCCAGTGCCCAGTGCCCAGTGCCCAGTGCCCCAGTGCCCAGTACCCAGTGCCCAGTGCCCAGTACCCAGTGCCCAGTGCCCAGTGCCCAGTGCCCAGTACCCAGTGCCCAGTACCCAGTGCCCAGTACCCAGTGCCCAGTACCCAGTGCCCAGTGCCCAGTGCCCAGTACCCAGTGCCCAGTACCCAGTGCCCAGTACCCAGTGCCCAGTACCCAGTGCCCAGTGCCCAGTGCCCAGTACCCAGTAACCAGTGCCCAGTACCCAGTGCCCAGTGCCCAGTGCCCAGTACCCAGTGCCCAGTGCCCAGTGCCCAGTACCCAGTGCCCAGTACCCAGTGCCCAGTACCCAGTGCCCAGTACCCAGTGCCCAGTACCCAGTGCCCAGTGCCCAGTACCCAGTGCCCAGTGCCCAGTACCCAGTGCCCAGTGCCCAGTGCCCAGTACCCAGTGCCCAGTACCCAGTACCCAGTGCCCAGTGCCCAGTACCCAGTGCCCAGTGCCCAGTACCCAGTGCCCAGTGCCCAGTACCCAGTACCCAGTGCCCAGTGCCCAGTGCCCAGTACCCAGTGCCCAGTACCCAGTGCCCAGTACCCAGTGCCCAGTGCCCAGTGCCCAGTACCCAGTGCCCAGTACCCAGTGCCCAGTGCCCAGTACCCAGTGCCCAGTGCCCAGTGCCCAGTACCCAGTGCCCAGTACCCAGTGCCCAGTACCCAGTACCCAGTGCCCAGTGCCCAGTGCCCAGTGCCCAGTGCCCAGCAAGCAAACTTCTTTATAAAAACAGCCCTAATGTTGGAAACAAACATCATTATGTTGTGCTAGAGCACAATATTCTACATACAGGCAGGTTTTTAAAGGATCAAAGAGTTTGGTCTGCTTTGTGTTTTCATTTTTGCCATGGAAAAAATATTGCAATACTGTCATCCTCACAGCCCTTGTAGAAACATAGGGCAAAAAGATGGATGCTGGCTAAAAATATTAATTTGGTCTCTCAAGCTGCCAACTCCATGACACACTGTTAGCTGGCTCCTAAGAAAGATTAATTAATCTACTGTTAAAATAGTATTAATATGATCCTGAGACTAAACACCTCCCTCTGCAACTGGATCCTGGACTTCCTGACAGGCCGCCCCCAGGTGGTAAGGGTAGGTATCAACACATCTGCCACGCTGATCCTCAACACTGGAGCTCCCCAGGGGTGCGTGCTCAGTCTCCTCCTGTACTCCCTGTTCACCCACGACTGCATGGCCAGGCACGACTCCAACACCATCATTAAGTTGGCTGACGACACAACAGTGGTAGGCCTGATCACTGACAACGACGAGACAGCCTATAGGGAGGAGGTCAGAGACCTGGCCGGGTGGTGCCAGAATAACAACCTATCCCTCAATGTAACCAAGACTAAGGAGATGATTGCGGACTATAGGAAAAGGAGGGCCGAGCACGCCCCCATTCTCGTCGACGGGGCTGTAGTGGAGCAGGTTGAGAGCTTCAAATTCCTTGGTTTCCACATCACCAACAAACTAGAATGATCCAAACACACCAAGACAGTCGTGAAGAGGGCACGACAAAGCCTATTCCTCCTCAGGAAACTAAAAAGATTTGGCATGGGTCCTGAGATCCTCAAAAGGTTCTACAGCTGCAACATCGAGAGCATCCTGACCGGTAGCATCACTGCCTGGTAAGGAAATTGCTCGGCCTCCGACCGCAAGGCACTTCAGAGGGTAGTGCGTACGGCCCAGTACATCACTGGAGCAAAGCTGCCTGCGATCCAAGACCTCTACGCCAGGCGGTGTCAGAGGAAGGCCCTAAAAATTGTCAAAGACCCCAGCCACCCCAGTCATAGAATGTTCTCTCTACTACCGGCATGGCAAGCGGTACCGGAGTGCCAAGTCTAGGACAAAAAGGCTTCTCAACAGTTTTTACCCCCAAGCCATAAGACTCCTGAACAGGTAACCAATGGTTACCTGGACTATTTGTATTGTGTGCCCCCCCAACCCCTCTTTTACTCTGCTGCTACTCTCTGTTTATCATATATGCATAGTCACTTTAACTATACATTCATGTACATACTACCTAAATTGGCCCGACGAACCAGTGCTCCCGCACATTGGCTAACCGGGCTATCTGCACTGCGTCCCACCACCCGTCAACCCCTCTTTTTACGCTTCTGCTACTCTCTGTTCATCATATATGCATAGTCACTTTAACGATACCTACATGTACATACCACCTCAATAAGCCTGACTACAGGTGTCTGTATATAGCCTTGCTACTCTTTTTTCAAATGTCTTTCTACTGTTGTTTTATTTCTTTACACACACACACACACCTTGTTTTTGGCACCATTGGTTAGAGCCTGTAAGTAAGCATTTCACTGTAAGGTTTACACCTGTTGTATTTGGCGCACGTGACAAATAAACTTTGATTTGATTTGATTTAGAATACTTTAAGAGAACCCTGTTATTGTCAACAGAGAATGCTTAAAAATCTCCCACTTCAGATATATTGTCTGTAGTAGAACTTAAATCATTACCACCACACTTCCACAGAAAGACACCAAGCTCTTTCATGACTTGTTCTCCATGATATTCTATTGTCCTGTGTGCAAGCTGTCTCAGTACTGGCGACCCAGTCTCTAGTCTTGGGGGGGGGGGATTTCAGCCTTTTAACAATGAAGACAGACTTGTTAATTTAAGTTGATGCGGCTAATGCTGAAACACATTGACACAAGCTAGGGGTACTGACAGCAGAGTGTGAAGCTGGCATAGCACCGTGTGTACAGAAGAAAGAAAGGAAAGAGAGAGAGAGAACAACGACGACTTCTCTAATTAACGCTGGCAGAATGGGTTTAGTAAGCAACACCTTTTCAAATGGCGACAGTGTGACTCGCCAGCCAATGCTCTTATCACATATTTTTGTCCTTTCTCTCCCCTCTCTCTATCTCTCCCTTCATAAATGTCTCTAGCTACATCTCTCCATCAATTGGATTCTGGCATGAGGAAAGATTGACTTGCTAGTCAACATCAAGCATGTACCACATACAGACTGGCAGGAGAGTAGGCCTGAAGACCAGACACGGGCTCACGACTGGCCCTCACGACTGACCCTCACGACCGACCCTCACGACTGACCCTCACAACCGGCGCTCACGACCGGTCCTCAGGACTGGCCCCAAAGAGGGAAACAATCAACAACAGATGATGAGAAAGAGAGAGGTTTGTGATTAAATGGAAAAGTGTTAAACAAATCAAAACATATATTTATATTTGAGATTCTTCAAAGTAGCCACCCTTTGCCTTGATGACAGCTTTGCACACTCTTGGCATTCTCTCAACTTCATGAGGTAGGCACCTATCTCATGAAACCCTGGAGAAGGTACAAGAGAAACCCTGGAGAAGGTACAAGAGAAACCCTGGAGAAGGTACAAGAGAAACCCTGGAGAAGGTACAAGAGAAACCCTGGAGAAGGTACATGAGAAACCCTGGAGAAGGTACAAGAGAAACTCTGGAGAATGTACAAGAGAAACCCTGGAGAAGGTACAAGAGAAACCCTGGAGAAGGTACAAGAGAAACCCTGGAGAAGGTACAAGAGAAACCCTGGAGAAGGTACAAGAGAAACCCTGGAGAAGGTACAAGAGAAACCCTGGAGAATGTACAAGAGAAACCCTGGAGAAGGTACAAGAGAAACCCTGGAGAAGGTACAAGAGAAACCCTGGAGAAGGTACAAGAGAAACCCTGGAGATGGTACAAGAGAAACCCTGGAGAAGGTACAAGAGAAACCCTGGAGAAGGTACAAGAGAAACCCTGGAGAAGGTACAAGAGAAACCCTGGAGAATGTTCAAGAGAAACCCTGGAGAAGGTACAAGAGAAAACCCTAGAGAAGGTACAAGAGAAACCCTGGAGAAGGTACAAGAGAAACCCCGGAGAAGGTACAAGAGAAACCCTGGAATGTGTACTGTAGGTGTGTCCAAACTTTTGACGGGCACTGTACATGCTACACAAACATCATGACTTATTCTACTAAACGTATATGTGTTACTGTAAATACTGAACACTTTAAACCGTTTGCTCTCCAAATCCCCCCCCTTCCCCCACTGGGTACACCATGTCATGGATATGACAAAGTCAGCGTTTCATTGGACTGGGTACACCATGTTTATCATGGATATGACAAAGTCAGCGTTTCATTGGACTGGGTACACCATGTTTATCATGGATATGACAAGTCAGCGTTTCATTGGACTGGGTACACCATGTGTATCATGGATATGACAAGTCAGCGTTTCATTGGACTGGGTACACCATGTGTATCATGGATATGACAAGTCAGCGTTTCATTGGACTGGGTACACCATGTGTATCATGGATATGACAAGTCAGCGTTTCATTGGACTGGGTACACCATGTGCATCATGGATATGACAAGTCAGCGTTTCATTGGACTGGGTACACCATGTGCATCATGGATATGACAAAGTCAGCGTTTCATTGGACTGGGTTCACCATGTGCATCATGGATATGACAAAGTCAGCGTTTCATTGGACTGGGTACACCATGTTTATCATGGATATGACAAAGTCAGCGTTTCATTGGACTGGGTACACCATGTGCATCATGGATATGACAAAGTCAGCGTTTCATTGGACTGGGTACACCATGTGCATCATGGATATGACAAACTTGAACTTGAATTGGAACTTGAACTTGAATGAGTGTGTGTGACTGGTGTATTGGTGCGTCCTGTATCTCTGAGTGTGAATGATCCGTAAAACTGGAAGTAAACGGAGTGAGAAGGGGATGAGGACATGCCAGTATTAATAGTAAGAATGAGAAATAGACTTGTTTACAACCTCGAAAAAGTGTCCTGACATCACACGACTACATGCAGTGTTGCTGATAACCCACCAGATAATTATACAACACAGCAATGACGAAACCAGATTATGACCATGATCAGTGAAGATCACATGGTGGTACTGTGCTCCCAAATTCAAAGATGCAGTGACAACAAAACACTGTGCTTCTCTATGGTTATAGAAATGGATTATAATGGGCCCACTGTCTTTTTTAATACACAATCTCTTGGGATGAGTATTTAAACCTGAACTTTACTGCATTATTGGTATTGATTTCACAAATGTTTGTCTTCATTTATCAAAGCCTAGTTGGTAATTACCCTGGAAATAGCAACAACTTATATTAGAGAGAAAATGACCCATTTGCAATCATCAACCATCAGTATTATCGATCAGATCTCTCTTTCATTAAAGAAAATGTTCGGAGTTGCTTCTCACCTCACAGCAATTTTACCAGAGGACCTTTAAGGTTACACTGAAGTGTGTTGTGTGAAATCACTGAATGGCTGTTCTAAGAAGAACAGTGTTCTAAGAAGAACAGTGTTCTAAGAACACCTAGAACCTGTGTCTATGGGAGGCATGGTCATAGAGGGACAAAGACCTCAACTATTAAGAACAGAAAGATGCTATTTTACATAAGAACACACCCTGCCTGCAGCTAACTCAAGCTGAAGTGTAGTGTAAGACTCAGAAGGCAGTGAATACTAAGAGTGTTGTATTTATCAAATCTCCTCCACCCCCTTCCTCTGGCCAAGGCCTTTAGATTTCTTCAAAGCGTATTGCATATTCAAAGGCTGCATTATGCACACTGCATAGAGAGACCCCAGATTTGATCAAAACTAATACATCATATGGTGCTTAGGCTCTTGCCCTTAAATCTGTGATGGTGTTCAGGAAAGGAAGAGAGGAAACATGCCTATGAAATAAAAATGTAAACAGAAAAATATTTTTTACAGATAAAACATCCAAGCTGAGATTTGTGACAAGAGGCCTGAGGACAGATTGGAGAAAGAATAAAACAGAGGAACAACGAAGTAAATAACACCTGATTCACCAATACACAATAAATTAGAGTAGAATAAAAAAAAGTTGTTTGAATTAAACTTCATATCATGGCCCACATTGTTGATTACTATTCAGTCTCTTCAAGAAAAATGTCCTGTGCTGTTTTTAATTTGGTGGCAGATAAACGCTCATACATAAACATACAGTCAAACCTTTCTGTTCATAATCTACCCCTCTCTCCGGTTGCCTTTGTGAATGCTCCACAAGTGGAAAATGACATGCAGTGTTGAAATACAAACATTTGGACAGCGGATGTTGGCAAGGCACAAACTTAGATAGTCCAGTGAATTATGCCTGCCTCTCAGCAGCTTGGAAACAAGAAACATAGTGTATATCACTGGAAAGAAAGTGGTACATTAAGAGAAAAGCCAGAACACTCAGGAGGAGACCCAGGGAAAGCAGAGTTTGAGTTTAACTAATGAACCATCATTCCTCTGTACTGCCTACTATCCCCTGAGTGAGGATAGTAGAACTTCTGTCTGTACCTGTCTTCTACCCCAACCATGGCCACCACCACAGGTCTTCTACCCCAACCATGGCCACCACCACAGGTCCTCTACCAACAACCATGGTCACCAGGACAGGTCCTCTACCCCAACCATGGCCACCACCACAGGACCTCTACCACAACCATGGCCACCAGGACAGGTCCTCTACCAACAACCATGGCCACCAGGACAGGTCCACTACCCCAACCATGGCCACCACCACAGGTATTCTACTCCAACCATGGCCACCACCATAGGTCCTCTACCAACAACCATGGTCACCAGGACAGGTCCTCTACCCCAACCATGGCCACCACCACAGGACATCTACCCCAACCATAGCCACCAGGACAGGTCCTCTACCAACAACCATGGCCACCAGGACAGGTCCACTACCCCAACCATGGCCACCACCACAGGTATTCTACTCCAACCATGGCCACCACCATAGGTCCTCTACCAACAACCATGGTCACCAGGACAGGTCCTCTACCCCAACCATGGCCACCACCACAGGACATCTACCCCAACCATAGCCACCAGGACAGGTCCTCTACCAACAACCATGGCCACCAGGACAGGTCCACTACCCCAACCATGGTCACCACCACAGATCTTCTACCTCAACCATGGCCACCAGGACAGGTCCTCTCCCCAACCATGGCCACCACCACAGGTCTTCTACCCCAACCATGGCCACCACCACAGGTCCTCTACCAGCAACCAATGTCACCAGGACAGGACCTCTACCCCAACCATGGTCACCACCACAGATATTCTACCCCAACCATGGTCACCAGGACAGGTCCTCTACCCCAACCATGGTCACCACCACAGGTCTTCTACCCCAACCATGGCCACCACCACAGGACCTCTACCCCAACCATGGTCACCACCACAGGACCTCTACCCCAACCATGGCCACCACCACAGGACCTCTACCCCAACCATGGCCACCACCACAGGTCTTCTACCCCAACCATGGTCACCAGGACAGGTCCTCTACCCCAACCATGGCCACCACCACAGGTCCTCTACCCCAACCATGGCCACCACCAAAGGTCCTCTACCCCAACCATGGCCACCACCACAGGTCCTCTACCCCAACCATGGTCACCAGGACAGGTCCACTACCCCAACCATGGTCACCAAGACAGGGTCTCTACCCCAACCATGGTCACCAAGACAGGGTCTCTACCCCAACACTGGTCACGGCCACAGGTCCTCTATCCCTAACATGGTCACCAAGACAGGGTATAAAAACCCTTCCTGTCTCCTTCTGTGTAATTGTGAAGTGTTTTTGAGGGGAATTCTGAAATTCAAATACCATTTATCACAAGTCTGGATGGTTTTAAAGCAACCAGATTGTCTGTCACTCTCACACACATTTCAAACCAAGACGTTTTTCCGCCACACTTTAGCATCCCGACAACTTTTTGCAGACTTTTCTTTATACAGTGAATTCGGAAAGTATTCAGACCTCTTGACTTTTTCCACATTTTGTTAGGTTACAGCCTTATTCTAAAATGTATTAAATAAAACAATTTCTCATCAATCTACACACAATACCCCATAATGACGAAGCGAAAACAGGTTTTTAGAATATTTTGCAAATATTCAGACCCGTTGTTATGAGACTCGAAATTGAGGGCAGGGGCATCCTGTTTTCATTGATCATTCTTGAGATGTTTCTACAACTTGATTGGTGGTAAATTCAATTGATTGGACATGATTTGGAAAGGCACACACCTATAAGGTGCCACAGTTGACAGTGCATGTCAGAGCAAAAACCAAACCAAGAGGTCGAAGAAATTGTCCGTAGAGCTCCAAGACAGGATTGTGTCGAGGTGAGGCAAAGATCTGGGGAAGGGTACTAAAACATTTATGTAGCATTGAAGGTCCCCAAGAAAACAGTGGCCACCATCATTCTTAAATGGAAGAAGTTGGGAACTACCAAAATTCTCTGGTCTGATGAAACCAAGATTGAACTCTTGAATGCCAAGCGTCACATCTGGAGGAAACATGGCACCATCCCTACGGTGAAGCATGGCGATGGCAGCATCATGCTGTGGGGATGTGTTTTAGTGGCAGGGACTGGGATACTAGTCAGGATCGAGGAAAAGATTAACAGAATTAAGTACAGAGAGATCCTTGATGAAAACCTGCTCCAGAGCACTCAGGACCTCAGACTGGGATGAAGGTTCACCTTCCAACAATACAATGACTCAGCCAAGACAACACGGGAGTGGCTTCAGGACAAGTCTCTGAATGTCCTTGAGTGGCCCAGCCAGAGCCCGGATTTGAACCTGATCGAACATCTCTGGAGAAACCTGAAAATAGCTGTGCAGCAACGCTCCCCATCCAACCTGACAGAGCTTGAGAGGATCTGCAAGGATCTACAGACGTGCCAAGCTTGTAGCATCATACCCAAGAAGACTCAAGGTTGTAATCTCTGCCAACAGTGCTTCAACTGAGTAAAGGGTCTGAATACTTATGGAAATGTAATATTTCAGTTGTACAATTTTTTTTAACTGGTTTTGCTTTGTCGTTATGGGGTATTGTGTGTAGACTGGTGAGAGGGAAAAAACCATTTCATACATTTTAGAATAAGTCTGTAACCTAACAAAATTGGGCACTGTAATATGAAAGGTATTGCCAGCAACAAAGCCTCTACTTTTATCTCCGCCACCCGGCCTAGTCATGACTGCGGTAAAGTTCTGCCTACGGCTTAGTTTGAAATGTAACCGTTACGCTGAGGCGGCGAACCATCGGTTGGGTTAACAGCAGAAGGCACAGGACTTTGTGTACAATTAACCAAAAAAGGATCTTAATGTCACTTCACCCATCTCTTCTCGTAGCCCACCACACGCATTGTTCTCTTAACCAACATGGATGGATCCGGAATTAATTAATGTGGGAATAAATATTACTGAGTGACGAAAATACCCGAAAAAAGTATATGCTTATGCAATCGAAGGCATCACATTTTTGAAAGGCATCAAAGTGTTCTAATACATTTGAAGCAATAGCCTACTTGTTGGTAACTGTTTCTGAACCGCTTGGCACTGCTTTGAGGCTAGTGTGGGAACTTAACAATCTGACATTGACTTATCCTTTTCACTGAATCTCCATTTGGATATTGATTAGGCTACAATTAGGCTGTGGAAATGTTAGCTAAGTTGAGGTGAGTGCTGCTCACGATCATCTTGTCTAGTTTGATCATGTATTATCTCTGATCAGAACATTATGCCAGCATGTTATGTAGCTTAACAAGTGGATGACTTTTCTCTTCACTCGCAGTCGCTGAGTAAGCCTAGGCCTACTCCTAACTCTACGAATTATCTTATCCAATCAATGTGATTTTGTTTCACTAAATGTCTGTATATTTGTTTTTCTCTGGCTGGGCTATAGTTGAAGTGGTATAGCTCATCTACGATCAGAAACATTTAGCATGCTTGAATGTAGCCTAAATAAAATGTAGAGCTATTCTTTTTTTGCGCGGTCAGTACAGGCAACTTCAAAAGCCTGTGGAGGTTGTGAAATATAAACATGAGAATATCAAATCAAATGTTATTGGTCACATACACATGGTTAGCAGATGTTAATGTGAGTGTAGCGAAATGCTTGTGCTTCTAGTTCCGACCGTGTAGTAATATCTAACAAGTAATATCTAACAATAGGATAGCTATTATTTCCTGTCAGTATCATCTCCACCCCAAACAAATAGCGGGTGTATAGCATGCTATTCTCATGCTTTACGTTGGGTCGGAATACGCCTAGAGAGAAAAGTGCATAAAAAGGGACATTAAGGTCCATTCACACTTGTATAACTCGGGTTGGAATCGGACCCATACATCAGTATTGAAAAAGTGTCCAAACATTTACAGTGGCTTGCAAAAGTATTCACCCCCCTTGGAATTTATTATATTTTGTTGCCTTCAACCTGGAATTTAAAATGTATTTTGGGGGGGTTGTATCATTTGATTTTACACAACATGCCTAGCACTTTGAAGATGCAAAATAGTTTTTATTATGAAACAAACAAGAAATAAGACAAAAAAAAAACAAGAAAGTTGAGTGTGCATAACTATTCACCCCCCCCCCCCCCCCCAAAGTCAATACTTTGTAGAGACACCTTTTGCAGCAATTACAGCTGCAAGTCTCTTGGGGTATGTCTCTATAAGCTTGGCACATCTAGCCACTGGGATTTCTGGCCATTATTCAAACTGCTCCAGCTCCTTCAAGTTGGATGGGTTCCGCTGGTGTACAACAATATTTAAGTCATACCACAGATTCTCAATTGGATTGAGGTCTGGGCTTTGACTAGGCCATTCCAAGACATTTAAATGTTTCCCCTTAAACCACTCAAGTGTTGCTTTAGCAGTATGCTTAGGGACATTGTCCTACTGGAAGGTGAATCTACGTCCCAGTCTCAAATCCCTGGAAGACTGAAACAGGTTTCCTCAAGAATTTCCCTGTATTAGTGCCACCCATCATTCCTTCAGCACCATGCTTCACTGTGGGGATAGGGTTCTTGGGGTGATGAGAGGTGTTGGGTTTGTGCCAGACATAGCGTCTTCCTTGATGGCCAAAAATATAAATGTTTGGCTCATCTGACCAGAGTACCTTCTTCCATATTTTTGGGGAGTCTCCGACATGCCTTTTGGCGAACACCAAACGTGTTTGCTTATTTTTTTCCTTAAGCAATGGCATTTTTCTGGTCACTCTTCCGTAAAGCCCAGATCTGTGGAGTGTATGGCTTAAAGTGGTCCTATGGACAGATACTCCAATCTCCGCTATGGAGCTTTGCAGCTCCTTCAGGGTTATCTTTGGTCTCTGTTGCTTCTCTGATTAATGCCCTCCTTGCCTGGTCCGTGGGTTTTCATGGGCCCTCTCTTGGCAGGTTTGTTGTGGTGCAATATTCTTTCCTAACCCAACCCTTCTCCACAACTTTGTCCCTGACCTGTTTGGAGAGCTCCTTGGTCTTCATGGTGCCGCTTGCTTGGTGATGCCCCTTGCTTAGTGGTGTTGCAGACGCTGGGGAGCTTTCAGAACAGGTGTATATATACTGAGATCATGTGACAGATCATGTGATACTTAGATTGCACACAGGTGGACTTTATTTAACTAATTATGTGACTACAGGGGCTTCATAGCAGAGGATGACTACATATGCACGCACCACTTTTCAGTTTTTGAAAATTTTAAAACAATTAGTTGTTTTTTTCATTTCACTTCACCAATTTGGACTATTGTGTTTGTCCATTACATGAAATCCAAATAAAAATCCATTTAAAATTAAGGTTGTAAAGCAATAAAATAGGAAAAACGCCAAGGGGAATGAATACTTTTGCAAGGCACTGTACATATGGACACTTCACACAGTCACAAGCATCCCCCTAAACGTCCAACCACTAGAAATGATTCTCTGAGAACTACTTCTCATTAGAAACCCAGCAGTGCCAGAACCACTCCCACCAACATAACCCAGATAGAAGCCTGGCCTGGCAGGTATCACCATTATATCTGATCATTACTTCCTCAATACCTTTTGTTCTCAGAACGGAACTATCAGTTCACCTTCATGACCTTTGCATAGCAACATGTGCCCCTGATTCATCAAGACACCACCAAATGGGATTTTGTCACCTTGACAAGCAATCGTGCTCTGGGGGAAAATAACGACCAAATAATTGGTGGAAGATCTGTCTCCAGTGTTGAATGTCCCCATCGCTCCCACCTCCCCACCCTGTCCTGTGTGCTAGAGCATATAGTCTGACAGATAGAGTATTATCAATTCAGCACAGCTACATGGCCATAGGGTGAAGAACTGAGATGCACTTGTCTCAACACAACAAAATGCATAGATGCAAAAAAAATACAAAAAATAATGACATTCAATTTAATTAGGAATTCTCAGGGGGAAAGCAGTAGTCTGACTAACAGAATGCTATGGCTGTGTGGCTGGGCTAAACTTGACAAACACATTACTGTTTGAGAGCTGTCATTTATAAGCGAGAAAATGATTTATAATCCATTTTAATTGGTGTTATATTTTATAGGCCAGCTGTTTTGAAAAGAGGCAAGAAAAACTGCACAACGACAAAGTTAATGTCTATATTTTCAAATGATTCCCATTCAAAATCCTATTTTCCCAAAAACCTACCCCTTAAAACATAAACCCAACCTTAACCCCAAACCCTAACCCTAAACCTAATTATAACCCTAACCCTAACCCTAATTATAACCCTAACCCTGATTATAACCCTAACCCTAAATATAACCCTAACCCTAATTATAACCCTAACCCTAATTATAACCCTAACCCTTAAGCATAAAATAGCCTTTTTCCTTCTGGGCACCAGTGAAATGTCCCCACTCGTCCGAATGTTCCTTGTTTAAGATCCTTGTGAAGATTTCTGGTCCCCACAAGGAGAGTAAAACCAAAAACACACACAAACAAACAAGCATACAAAAAAAGCAGTACATCAAATCTCTGTGATGTATACACTATGTGTTACAGTCTCTGTGATGTATACACTATGTGTTACAGTCTCTGTGATGTACACACTATGTGTTACAGTCTCTGTGATGTATACACTATGTGTTACAGTCTCTGTGATGTATACACTATGTGTTACAGTCTCTGTGATGTATACACTATGTGTTACAGTCTCTGTGATGTATACACTATGTGTTACAGTCTCTGTGATGTATACACCATGTGTTACAGTCTCTGTGATGTATACACTATGTGTTACAGTCTCTGTGATGTATACACTATGTGTTACAGTCTCTGTGATGTATACACTATGTGTTACAGTCTCTGTGATGTATACACTATGTGTTACAGTCTCTGTGATGTATACACTATGTGTTACAGTCTCTGTGATGTATACACTATGTGTTACAGTCTCTGTGATGTATACACTATGTGTTACAGTCTCTGTGATGTATACACTATGTGTTACAGTCTCTGTGATGTATACACTATGTGTTACAGTCTCTGTGATGTATACACTATGTGTTACAGTCTCTGTGATGTATACACTATGTGTTACAGTCTCTGTGATGTACACACTATGTGTTACAGTCTCTGTGATGTATACACTATGTGTTACAGTCTCTGTGATGTATACACTATGTGTTACAGTCTCTGTGATGTATACACTATGTGTTACAGTCTCTGTGATGTATACACTATGTGTTACAGTCTCTGTGATGTATACACTATGTGTTACAGTCTCTGTGATGTATACACTATGTGTTACAGTCTCTGTGATGTATACACTATGTGTTACAGTCTCTGTGATGTATACACTATGTGTTACAGTCTCTGTGATGTATACACTATGTGTTACAGTCTCTGTGATGTATACACTATGTGTTACAGTCTCTGTGATGTATACACTATGTGTTACAGTCTCTGTGATGTATACACTATGTGTTACAGTCTCTGTGATGTATACACTATGTGTTACAGTCTCTGTGATGTATACACTATGTGTTACAGTCTCTGTGATGTATACACTATGTGTTACAGTCTCTGTGATGTATACACTATGTGTTACAGTCTCTGTGATGTATACACTATGTGTTACAGTCTCTGTGATGTATACACTATGTGTTACAGTCTCTGTGATGTATACACTATGTGTTACAGTCTCTGTGATGTATACACTATGTGTTACAGTCTCTGTGATGTATACACTATGTGTTACAGTCTCTGTGATGTATACACTATGTGTTACAGTCTCTGTGATGTATACACTATGTGTTACAGTCTCTGTGATGTATACACTATGTGTTACAGTCTCTGTGATGTATACACTATGTGTTACAGTCTCTGTGATGTATACACTATGTGTTACAGTCTCTGTGATGTATACACTATGTGTTACAGTCTCTGTGATGTATACACTATGTGTTACAGTCTCTGTGATGTACACACTATGTGTTACAGTCTCTGTGATGTATACACTATGTGTTACAGTCTCTGTGATGTACACACTATGTGTTACAGTCTCTGTGATGTACACACTATGTGTTACAGTCTCTGTGATGTATACACTATGTGTTACAGTCTCTGTGATGTATACACTATGTGTTACAGTCTCTGTGATGTATACACTATGTGTTACAGTCTCTGTGATGTATACACTATGTGTTACAGTCTCTGTGATGTATACACTATGTGTTACAGTCTCTGTGATGTACTACACTATGTGTTACAGTCTCTGTGATGTATACACTATGTGTTACAGTCTCTGTGATGTATACACTATGTGTTACAGTCTCTGTGATGTATACACTATGTGTTACAGTCTCTGTGATGTATACACTATGTGTTACAGTCTCTGTGATGTATACACTATGTGTTACAGTCTCTGTGATGTATACACTATGTGTTACAGTCTCTGTGATGTATACACTATGTGTTACAGTCTCTGTGATGTATACACTATGTGTTACAGTCTCTGTGATGTATACACTATGTGTTACAGTCTCTGTGATGTATACACTATGTGTTACAGTCTCTGTGATGTATACACTATGTGTTACAGTCTCTGTGATGTATACACTATGTGTTACAGTCTCTGTGATGTATACACTATGTGTTACAGTCTCTGTGATGTATACACTATGTGTTACAGTCTCTGTGATGTATACACTATGTGTTACAGTCTCTGTGATGTATACACTATGTGTTACAGTCTCTGTGATGTATACACTATGTGTTACAGTCTCTGTGATGTATACACTATGTGTTACAGTCTCTGTGATGTATACACTATGTGTTACAGTCTCTGTGATGTATACACTATGTGTTACAGTCTCTGTGATGTATACACTATGTGTTACAGTCTCTGTGATGTATACACTATGTGTTACAGTCTCTGTGATGTATACACTATGTGTTACAGTCTCTGTGATGTATACACTATGTGTTACAGTCTCTGTGATGTACACACTATGTGTTACAGTCTCTGTGATGTACACACTATGTGTTACAGTCTCTGTGATGTATACACTATGTGTTACAGTCTCTGTGATGTATACACTATGTGTTACAGTCTCTGTGATGTATACACTATGTGTTACAGTCTCTGTGATGTATACACTATGTGTTACAGTCTCTGTGATGTATACACTATGTGTTACAGTCTCTGTGATGTATACACTATGTGTTACAGTCTCTGTGATGTATACACTATGTGTTACAGTCTCTGTGATGTATACACTATGTGTTACAGTCTCTGTGATGTATACACTATGTGTTACAGTCTCTGTGATGTATACACTATGTGTTACAGTCTCTGTGATGTATACACTATGTGTTACAGTCTCTGTGATGTATACACTATGTGTTACAGTCTCTGTGATGTATACACTATGTGTTACAGTCTCTGTGATGTATACACTATGTGTTACAGTCTCTGTGATGTATACACTATGTGTTACAGTCTCTGTGATGTATACACTATGTGTTACAGTCCTCTGTGATGTATACACTATGTGTTACAGTCTCTGTGATGTATACACTATGTGTTACAGTCTCTGTGATGTATACACTATGTGTTACAGTCTCTGTGATGTATACACTATGTGTTACAGTCTCTGTGATGTATACACTATGTGTTACAGTCTCTGTGATGTATACACTATGTGTTACAGTCTCTGTGATGTATACACTATGTGTTACAGTCTCTGTGATGTATACACTATGTGTTACAGTCTCTGTGATGTATACACTATGTGTTACAGTCTCTGTGATGTATACACTATGTGTTACAGTCTCTGTGATGTATACACTATGTGTTACAGTCTCTGTGATGTATACACTATGTGTTACAGTCTCTGTGATGTATACACTAAGTGTTACAGTCTCTGTGATGTATACACTATGTGTTACAGTCTCTGTGATGTATACACTATGTGTTACAGTCTCTGTGATGTATACACTATGTGTTACAGTCTCTGTGATGTATACACTATGTGTTACAGTCTCTGTGATGTATACACTATGTGTTACAGTCTCTGTGATGTATACACTATGTGTTACAGTCTCTGTGATGTATACACTATGTGTTACAGTCTCTGTGATGTATACACTATGTGTTACAGTCTCTGTGATGTATACACTATGTGTTACAGTCTCTGTGATGTATACACTATGTGTTACAGTCTCTGTGATGTATACACTATGTGTTACAGTCTCTGTGATGTATACACTATGTGTTACAGTCTCTGTGATGTATACACTATGTGTTACAGTCTCTGTGATGTATACACTATGTGTTACAGTCTCTGTGATGTATACACTATGTGTTACAGTCTCTGTGATGTATACACTATGTGTTACAGTCTCTGTGATGTACACACTATGTGTTACAGTCTCTGTGATGTATACACTATGTGTTACAGTCTCTGTGATGTATACACTATGTGTTACAGTCTCTGTGATGTATACACTATGTGTTACAGTCTCTGTGATGTACACACTATGTGTTACAGTCTCTGTGATGTATACACTATGTGTTACAGTCTCTGTGATGTATACACTATGTGTTACAGTCTCTGTGATGTACACACTATGTGTTACAGTCTCTGTGATGTATACACTATGTGTTACAGTCTCTGTGATGTATACACTATGTGTTACAGTCTCTGTGATGTATACACTATGTGTTACAGTCTCTGTGATGTACAGTGCCTTCAATAAGTGCCCTAAATAAGTTTGGGCGGAAATTTACAAGTGACATAATAATAATAATACAGGCGTTGTTCACTCGTTTGCTATAATTGTGGGAGGGGTGGTTGGAGGGTAATAAAGACGAAAATAGAACAAATTAAGATGTGTGTACGTATATGTATGTATATACAGTGGGGCAAAAAACGTATTTAGTCAGCCACCAATTGTGCAAGTTCTCCCACTTAAAAAGATGAGAGAGGCCTGTAATTTTCATCATAGGTACACTTCAACTATGACAGACAAAATGAGAAAAAAAATCCTGAAAATCACATTGTAGGATTTTTTATGAATTTATTTGCAAATTATGGTGGAAAATAAGTATTTGGTCAATAACAAAAGTTTCTCAATACTTTGTATATATATGTTTGTATGTATGTATGTATGTATGTATGTATCTGTATAAATCAAATTGTATTTGTCACATACACATGGTTAGAAGATGTTAATGCGAGTGTAGCGAAATGCTTGTGCTTCTAGTTCTGACCGTGCAGTAATATCTAACAAGTAATCTAACAATTTCACAACTACCTTACACACACAAGTGTAAAGGAATGAATAAGAATACGTACATAAAAATATATATGGATGAACGATGGCCGAACGGCATAGGCAAGATGCAGTAGATGGTATAGAGTACAGTATATACATATGAGATGAGTAATGTAGGGTATGTAAACATTATATAAAGTGGAATAGTTTAAAGTGACTAGTGATACATTACATCCAATTTGTAATTATTAAAGTGGCTAGAATTTGAGTCAGTATGTTGGCAGCAGCCACTCAATGTCTCGGTCCAAGCTTTGATGCACCTGTACTGACCTCGCCTTCTGGATGATAGTGGGGTGAACAGGCAGTGGCTCGGGTGGTTGTTGTCCTTGATTATCTTTTTGGCCTTCCTGTGACATCGGGTGGTGTAGGTGTTCTGGAGGGCAGGTAGTTTGCCCCCGGTGGTGCGTTATGCAGACCTCACTACCCTCTGGAGAGCCTTACGGTTGTGGGCAGAGAAGTTGCCGTACCAGAAGGTGATACAGCCCGACAGGATGCTCTCGATTGTGCATCTGTAAAAGTATGTGAGTGTTTTTGGTGACAAGCCAAATTTCTTCAGCTTGCTGAGGTTGAAGAGGCGCTGTTGCGCCTTCTTCACCACTCTGTCTGTGTGGTTAGATCATTTCAGTTTGTCCGTGATGTGTACGCAGATGAACTTAAAACTTTCCACCTTCTCCACTACTGCCCCGTTGATGTGGATAGGGGGGTGCTCCCCTCTACTGTTTCCTGAAGTCCACGATCATCTCCTTTGTTTTGTTGACGTTGAGTGTGAGGTTATTATCCTGACACCACACTCCGAGGGCCCTCACCTCCTCCCTGTAGGCCGTCTCGTCATTGTTGTTGGTAATCAAGCCTACCACTGTCGTGTCGTCTGCAAACTTGATGATTGAGTTGGAGGCGTGCATGGCCACTCAGTCATGGGTGAACAGGGAGTACAGGAGAGGGCTGAGAACGCACCCTTGTGGGGCCCCAGTGTTGTGGATCAGCAGGGTGGAGATGTTGTTTCCTACCCTCACCATCTGGGAGCGGCCCTTCAGGAAGTCCAGGACCCAGTTGCTAAAGGGCGGGGTTGAGACCCAGTGTCTGGAGCTTAATGACGAGTTTGGAGGGTACTATGGTGTTAACTGCTGAGCTGTAGTCGATGAACAGCATTCTTGCATAGGTATTCCTCATGTCAAGATAGGGCAGTGTGCAGTGTGATTGCGATTGCGTCGTCTTATGGACCTATTGGGACGGTAAGCAACTTGGAGTTGGTCTAGGGTGTCAGGTAGGGTGGAGGTGATATGATCCTTGACTAATCTCTCAAAGCACTTCATGATGACAGAGGTGAGTGCCACGGGTGGTAGTCGTTTAGCTCAGTTACCTTAGCTTTCTTTGGAACTGGAACAATGGCCCTCTTGAAGGATGTGGGAACAGCAGACTGAGAAAGATTGATTGAATATGTCCGTAAACACACCAGCCAGCTGGTCTGAGCATGCTCTGAGGTTGCGGCTAGGGATGCCGTCTGGGCCGGCAGCCTTGTGAGGGTTAACACATTTAAATGCTTTACTCATGTTGGCTGCGGTGAAGGAGAGCCCGCAGGTTTTGGTAGCGGGCCGTGTCGTTGGCACTGTATTGTCCACAAAGCGAGCAAAGAAGTTGTTTCGTTTGTCTGGGAGCAGGACATCGTGGTCCGCGACAGGGCTGGTTTTCTTTTTGTAGCCCATGATTGACTGTAGACCCTGCCACATACCTCTCGTGTCTGAGCTGTTGAATTGCGACTCTACTTTGTCTCTATACTGATGCTTAGCTTGTTTGATTGCCTTGCAGAGGGAATAGCTACACTATTTGTATTCGGTCATGTTTCCGGTCGCCTTGCCCTGATTAAAAGCAGTGGTTTGCGCTTTCAGTTTTGCACGAATGCTGCCATCAATCCACGGTTTGGGCATCCGATTGTTTGGGGCATCCGGAAAAAAGCTTGTCCGGAGAAGACAAGGTGAGCGCTACCATCAGTCCTGTGTCATGCCAACAGTAAAGCATCCTGAGACCATTCATGTGTGGGGTTGCTTCTCAGCCAAGGGAGTGGGCTCACTCACAATTTTGCCTAAGAACACAGCACTGAATAAAGAATGGTACCAACACATCCTCTGAGAGCAACTTCTCCCAACCATCCAGGAACAGTTCGGTGACGAACGATGCCCTTTCTAGCATGATGGAGCACCTTGCCATAGGCAAAAGTGATAACTAAGGGAACAAAACATAGATTTTTTGGGTCAATGGCCAGGAAACTCCCCAGACCTTAATCCTATTGAGAACTTGTGGTCAATCCTCAAAAGGCGGGTGGACAAATAAAACCCACAAATTCTGACAAACTCCAAGCATTGATTATGCAAGAATGGGCTGCCATCAGTCAGGATGTGGCCCAGAAGTTAATTGACAGCATGCCAGAGCAGATTGCAGAGGTCTTGAAAAAAAGGGTCAACACTGAAAATATTGACTCTTGCATCAACTTCATGTAAGTGTCAATAAAAGCCTTTGACATTTATGAAATGCTTGTAATTATACTTCAGTATTCCATAGTAACATCTGACAAAAATATCTAAAGACACTGAAGCAGCAAACTTTGTGGAAATTAATATTTGTGTCATTCTCAAAACTTTTGGCCACGACTGTTGCTTATCAACAGTGAAGTTGCTTAACAAGATGATAGTGAAAGTTCCAGAGTAAGTTTTTTTTCTTTTTCCAAGTTTTTTTTTAGCCATTTTTCTCCCCAATTTCGTGGTATCAAATTGTTTTAGTAGCTACTATCTTGTCTTATCGCTACAACTCCCGTACGGGCTCGGGAGAGACGAAGGTAGAAAGTCATGTGTCCTCCGATACACAACACAACCAAGCCGCACTGCTTCTTAACACAGCTCCCTCCAACCCGGAAGCCAGCCACACCAATGTGTCGGAGGAAACACCGTGCACCTGGCATCCTTGGTTAGCGCACACTGCGTACGGCCCGCCACAGGAGTCTCTGGTGCGCTGGTGTCTTGCTAATTGCCTATAATTTCCACCTGTTGTCTATTCCATTTGCACAACAGCATGTGAAATTTATTGTCAATCAGTGTTGCTTCCTAAGTGGACAGTTTGATTTCACAGAAGTGTGATTGACTTGGAGTTACATTGTGTTGTTTAAGTGTTCCATAAAAATTTTTGAGCAGTGTATATTCAAAAATGATTTGATGAAACACTGAATATGGCCTTACTGCTTTAGCCCGTAGAAACGCGTTTAATTTTTTAATTTTTATTATTTATTTAAAAATATATATATTTTACCAGGCAGGTCAGTTAAGAACAAATTTTTATTTTCAATGACGGCCTAGGAACAGTGGGTTAACTGCCTGTTCAGGGGCAGAACGACAGATTTGTACCTTGTCAGCTCAGGGATTCAAACTTGCAACCTTTCGATTACTAGTCCAACGCTCTAACCACTAGGCTACCCTGCCACCCCAATAATAAATAACAGATTATGAATAACAGATTCATACACGGAAAAACAGATACTTTTATTTACTATCAAAAGGAAGTATGTTTTGAAGTGTCTCTCATATCCGAGAGCTCAGGAAAGAAGAATCGTTGAATTACCCATCTACCTTTTACATGGAAATGCCTTATTCATTTCCATTAATTTCTCAGCCCAGTACCTTCATACAAGTCTCGTGGCACTTGTGGGGTCGTAGAGCAAAACGGTGAACTCCATACTGTTGGTGAGACTCCCCTTCTCCCAGTTCCATAGAGGGGTGTAGAGTGCCGTTCAAAATGAGAAGACCAATTTTGGGAACGTCTCCTGGTCTGACAAACACCGCTGTAGCTCGGCCTCCTTACACCGCAGATGAGGCAGAAGGCAGAGAAATAATATTTTGTTGTTTCAAATATATATTTGTTTTATGCCCAGCTCATGAGACCCCTTGATGATGTGAGGCAATTGCTTCTTCAACCTAATGATACGTCTGCCATTGCAAGCAATGATCAACAACCAATGTGACCGAGCTTGAATAATTTTGAAAAGAATACTGGGCAAATACTGTAAAATCCAAGTGTGCAAAGCTCTTAGAGATGTACCCAGAAAGACTCACAGCTGTGGTCACTGTCAAGGGGGATTCTGACATGTATTGATTCAGGGGTGTGAATACTTATGTAAATGAGATATTTCTGTATTTCATTTTCAATCCATTTGTAAAGATTTTTAAAAACATGTTTTCACTTTGTCATTATGGGGTAGTGTGTGTAGATTGGTGAAGAAAAAAAAAATCAATTGAATCCATTTTGAATTCAGGCTGTAACAACAAAATGTGGAATAAGTCAAGGGGTGTGAATACTTTCTGAAGGCTCTATATACACTGTGTGTTATGGTAATTGTTGTGGCACTGATCTGTCACCTCTGTGTATTGCTGGTGATAGATCACTCACACCCATTACACCTTCCACATCCCCATTAGGTCCTGCAGCTGCCAGCCAGCGGTGAAACACAGACAGCCTTCCCTGCTCTCTCTCTCCATTTGTTGCCAATAATTTGTTGGGGGATGGACGATGGACACACGAATACCCACACATGCAACACAAACACAGCCTCTACAAAGCCTCTGTGTCTATCTCAGAGAGCTGAGCAGAAAGCCAATACTGTTGGGACTCCTGCAGCATTTGACTTCATCTGTATAGAGGTGATTAAACTCATTACTCATACAGAAGCAGCCCAATTTAATGGTTCCAGCACAGCAGTGGTAGATGTTTGACTGAACAATAATAGCCCAAAGCCACTCACTTTCTGGTGTACACAATAGATTAAGATTCATAGTAAAAAGAAAATAGCTGTCAGAGTTTTTTTTGCTTGCTGGCTGGCTGGCTAGCTGGCTGGCAAAGGTAGTCCCCACCACTGGATGAGAGACACCTCACGGCACAGACACAACAGAGAGAGACAGAGGAGAAACAGAGTGGGATGGAGGTGGATGAATACAATTCCACAATGTATCAGAGTTGTTTTGGGAGAGGAAAGGAAAGGGGGTGGTGATGTCATGATTAGCGCAGAGCGGAGTGAGCCTGTTCCTGCCCCCGGCCCCTAGCTGTCAGGAGCCCTGTCTGTCTGTTTTCCTCTGTGGAGACCTCTTGATATGATACGAGCTGTCAACAGAAACTCCAACAACATTCACACAGACACATATAGTCATAAGCTTTGGAGTCCTGAGAAAAATGAGGCTTTCATTTTCAGCTAATTTCTATTCCCTTAAATCATGTCGTTGTCGCGCCTCTGGGGGAGGTCTGGATAATTTTGTTTTGGAAAAACGGTTTGAATGGTCCGCTGGCTCCCAGCAGCAAGATTTGGATTGGGTGTTAGATTTCAAGGACCTTGCTCCACACGCCCGTAGATGGGCTGCTGAGTGTTATGTGCATCACTGTGTTCCGTGCAGGTTGTTGTTGTAGCATATGCTAGTATCAGGTGCTAGTTTTCAAGTCATTAAAGTGTGGCCGACAGTCTTTCATAGTTATTGAATTTGAAAGTGGATTATGCTGGTAAATTCAAACACATTCTACACATTATAAACCGTTCTGGTGACAAACACTTGTCCTTGTCCACATGGCTGCTGGCTGCACTTTGCTACCACCACAAATATTGTGAAGATTGCCCTTTATTTTGTTTATGGTAAGGACACCAAAAAATGGAGACAGTAGGAGAACCTATTCAAGTAAAAAAACCCCGAAGTATTATAAGCTAGCTACAGGAGGCCACTTTGTAGGCTAGGCCATATACTTAATTAATTAGATTAATTAGAATGTATGTTTTGGTGCGATATTCCACATGCCTGAATAGGCTGCTTGTTCTCATGTTGTTTTTTTGGTTCCTCCGCTACTGTGCTGTGTGCAATGACTGTCGGCTGTGTGAAACTTACACATACACCAAGCCCCTACCACAGATCACCTCTTCCTCTCTGACGAGCGGTTTCAACTTGTTTCTTCCTCTGACAGAATCGGTCATATGGACACAAAAACATTATTTTACTGCAATAGAGTAGATGTTAACAAAAGTGCACAAAGCTGTCATCAAGGCAAAGGGTGGGTACTTTGAAGAATCTCAAATATATTTGGATTTGTTTAACACTTCTTTGGTTACTACATGATTCCACTTGTGTTATTTCATAGTTTTGATGTCGTCACTATTATTCTACAATGTAGAAAATAGTTGAAAAAAAGAAAAACCCTGGAATGAGTAGATGTGTCCAAACTTTTGACTGGTGCTGTATATTGTGAATCGGCCATCAATTTAAAAAAAATCTAGATATGATTTTTAGGCCCGATTGCCCAGCTCTACTGTAGACTAACTCAACTGAACTAACTTTACACACTGTTTAGCTAAGTTAATGAAATGTCATCAGCTAACTAACTTTCTATTAGCTAGCTATCTTGATGTAATCATTGTGAATTAAGGACACTATGAAAAGATGCTCCAGTTCCTGTCCCTAGAGGGGAAAATGTTGAGGAGATTATAGCAAGATAATATTCAGTGCTGTCTAATTTGAGTATAATGAATCCTGTTTTAGTTTTTTTGATGTTTTCTGTCCTCAGCTGTGGAAAGCTGTGAAAGCCTGTTTGCAGATGAAGAGCGGTCCCAATGAACGTCCCAACAGACTAAGGTTATCTCCTATACGCCATGGGTTATATATGTAGGCCTATACAAAAATACAGGTAAACATCACACATACAATGTATAAAATGCTTAATTCCCTCATTAAAATGCAAATCAATTTATATAACATTTTTGACATGCGTTTTTCTTGATTTTTTTGTTGTTATTCTGTCTCTCACTGTTCAAATAAACCTACCATTAAAATTATAGACTGATCATTTCTTTGTCAGTGGGCAAACGTACAAAATCATCAGGGGATCAAATCATTTTTTCCCCCTCACTGTATCATAATGAACGATATGAGCTAAATGCCTGCGATAAGTGATCTGTATGGTCGATGTCACAAATGTTCGGTTTAATCGTCCTAACTTTAGGCTACACATCAATCCCACCAGGGTAAAGTACAGTTACTGGAGAGGAGAACAGCCAGAGGTGCAGACAAGAGATACAGTATATACACTGAAAATACAAAACATTAAGGACAGGTTTTTAGAAATGTTAGTAAATGTATGTATATATATATAAAAACTGAAATAATACATATGTATTCAGAACCTTTACTTTGTGGAAGCACCTTTGGCAATGATTACTGTCTCGAGTCTTGTCAACAGGCTTGGCACACCTGTATTTGGGGAGTTTCTCCCATTCTTCTCTGCAGATCCTCTCAAGCTTTGTCAGGTTGGATGGGGAGCGTCGCTGCACAGCTATTTTCAAGTCTCTCCTGAGAGATGTTCGAATCAGGTTAAAGTCCGGGCTCTGGCTGGGCCACTCAAGGACATTCAGGAGACTTGTCCCAAAGCCACTCCTGCATTGTCTTGGCTGTGTGCTTAGAGTCATTGTCCTGTTGGAAGATGAACCTTAGCCCAAGTCTGAGGTCCTGAGCGCTCTGGGGCAGGTTTTCATCAAGGATCTCACTGTACTTTGCTTCACCGTAGGGATGATGCCAGGGTTCCTACAGACTTGATGCTTGGCATTCAGGCCAAAGAGTACGATCTTGGTTTCATCAGACCAGAGAATCTTGTTTCTCATGGTCTGAGAGTCTTTTGGTGCCTTTTAGCAAACTCCAAGTGGGCCATCGAGTGCCTCTTACTGAGGAGTGGATTCCATCTGGCCACTCTACCATTAAGGCCTGATTGGTGGAGTGCTGCAGAGATGGTTATTCCTTCTGGAAGGTTCTCCCAGCTCCACAGAGGAACTCTGGAGCTCTGTCAGAGTGACCATCAGGTTTTTGGTCACCTCACTGACCAGGGCCCTTCTCCCCAGATTGCTCAGTTTGACTGGGCTAGGAAGAGTCTTGGTGGTTCCAAACTTCTTCCATTTAAGAATGATAGAGGACACTGTGTTCTTGGGAACCTTCAATGCTGCAGACATTTTTTGTTACCCTTCCCCAGATCTGTGCCTCGACACAATCCTGTCTCGTAGCTCTATGGACAATTCCTATGACCTACATGGCTTGGTTTTTGCTCTGACATCCACTGCCAATTGTGGGACCTTATATAGACAGGTGTGTGCCTTTCCAAATCATGTTCAATCAATTGAATTTACCACAGTCAAGTTGTAGAAACATCTCAAGGATGATCAATGGAAACAGGAAGCACATGAACACAATTTCAAGTCTCACAGCAAAGGGTCTGAATACTTAAGTAAATAAGATATTTTAGTTTTTATATTTAATACATTTGCAAAAATCTGTTTTCACTTTGTCATTATGGGGTATTGTGGGTAGATTGATGGGAAAAAAACAATTGAATCCATAAGGATTCAAAATGTAACAAAATGTGGAAAAGTGGAAGGGGTCTGAATACTTTCTAAATGCCCTGTATTTATCCATCTACACAAAACACCCCATAATGAAAAAGTGAAAACATGTTATAACTTTTTTAGCAAATGTATTGAAAATGAAATACAGAAAATGTCTAATTTACATAAGTATTCACACCTTTAAGTCAATACATGTTAGAAGAACCTTTGGCAGCGACTAAAGCTGTGAGTCTTTCTGGGTAAGACTAAGAGCTTTGGCACCTTTGTACATCTGGATTGTACAATATTTGCACATTCTTTTTAAAATTATTCTAGCTCTGTCAAGTTGGTTGTTTTCCATTGCTAGACATCCATGTTAATTCTTGCCATAGATTTTCAAGTCGATTTTAAGTCAACACTGTAACTAGGTGACTCAGGAACATTCAATGTTGTCTTGGTAAGCAACTCCAGTGTATATCTGGCCTTGTGTTTTAGGTTATTGATGAATTTGTCTCCCAGTGTCGGTTGTAAAACTGAACCAAGATTTCCTCTTGGATTTTAGCTCTATTACGTTTATTTTTATCCTAAAAAAAACTGCCTTGCCAATGACAAGCAAACCCATAACATGATGCAGTCACAGTCATGCTTGAAAATATGGAGTGGTACTCAGGGATGTGTTGTATTGGACTTGTACCAACATAATGCTTTGTATTCACGACATAAAATGCATTTCTTTGCCATTTTTTTGTTGCAGTTTTTACTTTAGTGCCTTTTTGGATGTTTTGAAAGATGTTTATCTGTACAGGTTCCCTTCTTTTCAATCTGTAATTTAGGTTAGTATTGTAGAGAAACTTCAATGTTGTTGATCCATCAATTTATTCTTATCACAGTGACTGGGTAACTCTGTTTTAAAGTCACTATTGGTTTCATGGTGAAATCCCTGAGCGGTTTCCTCCCTCTCCGGTAACTGAGTTAGGAAGGATGCATGTATCTTTGTAGTGACTGGGTGTATTGATACACCATCCAAAGTGTAATTAATAACGTTTACCCATCTACCAATAGGTGCCCTTCTTTGTGAGGTATTGGACAACCTCCCCGGTTTTTATGGTTGAATCTGTGTTTGAAATTCACTGGCTGACTGACGGGCCTCACTCTGCACACAGAGTGAGTCCATGCACCTTACTATGTGACTTGTAAATTAAGCACATTTTTACTTATTTAAGCTTGCCTTAACAAAAGGTGTTGAAGAATTATTGACTCAAGACATTTCAGCTTTTTAATTTTTAATTCATTTGTAAACATTTCCAAATCATAATTCCATTTTAAATTCAGGTTGTAACACAACAAAATGTGGAAAAAGTCTAGGGATGTGAATGCTTTTCTGAAAGCACTGTATGCTAAGATATGCTATGTAGAAAAATATACATTTTTTACATACAATTAGGTCTAATGATTATGGCTTTAGAATGCAGGAAAAGCTGTTTCATGTGTTTGAAAAATTCTAAATGTTCAGACTTAAGCCCCGCCCCAGACTAACCGTCTACAACACGTACTTTGTGCCCCCTCAGATTTTGGGGGTGCATGACACCCCTGCACCAGAGTGTGTGATAAGGGGAGCAGCAGTAGTCAGAGGGTGCCTAGTAAATGGTACCCTATTCCCTACATTGTGGGGCTCTGGTCAAAGTAGTGCACTATGTACAGAATATGGTGCCATTTGGGACACAGACCAGGCTTCACCTTGGACCCACCCGGGAGAAGTAGCTTTTGTAGCACAATGACGATGAGTAATGGATTGGGTCCCATGGTTGGGCACATTCAGCTCTAAGCACGCACACAGTTCGCTGATCAAGAGACAGAGAGTTAAACTCTGTGACAAACAGAGAGAGGGACAGAGAGAGAGAGGGAGAGAGACAGAGAGAGCGGGAGAGACAGAGAGAGTAATAGAGAGAGAGAGAGAGACAGAGAGAGCGGGAGAGACAGAGAGTAATAGAGAGAGAGAGAGAGTAATAGAGAGAGAGAGAGTTAAACTGACAAACAGAGAGAAAGAGGCAGAGAGTAAGAGAGAGAGAGAGAGAGTAATAGAGAGAGAGAGTTAAACTGACAGAGAGAGAAAGAGGCAGAGAGAGAGAGAGAGAGTAATAGAGAGAGAGAGTAATAGAGAGAGAGAGAGAGAGAGTTAAACTGACAGAGAGAGAGAGGCAGAGAGAGAGAGAGAGTAATAGAGAGAGAGAGAAAGAGAGTAATAGAGAGAGTAATAGAGAGAGAGAGAGAGAGAGTAATAGAGAGAGTTAAACTGACAAACAGAGAGAGAGTAATAGAGCGAGAGAGAGTGTTAAACTGACAGAGAGAAAGAGAGAGAGAGAGAGAGAGAGAGTAATAGAGAGAGAGAGTAAGAGAGAGAGAGAGTAATAGAGAGAGAGAGAGTTAAACTGACAGAGAGAGAAAGAGGCAGAGAGAGAGAGTAATAGAGAGAGAGTTAAACTGACAAAGAGAGAGAGAGAGAGTTAAACTGACAAACAGAGAGAGAGAGAGTTAAACTGACAAACAGAGAGAGAGAGAGAGAGAGTTAAACTGACAAACAGAGAGAGAGAGAGAGAGAGTTAAACTGACAAACAGAGAGAGAGAGAGAGAGTTAAACTGACAAACAGAGAGAGAGAGAGAGAGAGAGAGAGAGAGAGTTATATCTTGAGTACCTCCCCTGTCCTATTCGGTGTCCTGTGTGAATCTAAGTGTGCGTTCTCTAATTCTCTCTTTCTCTCTCTCGGAGGATCTGAGCCCTAGGACCATGCCCCAGGACTACCTGACATGATGACTCCTTGCTGTCCCCAGTCCACCTGGCCGTGCTGCTGCTCCAGTTTCAACTGTTCTGCCTCATTATTATTTGACCATGCTGGTCATTTATGAACATTTGAACATCTTGGCCATGCTCTGTTATAATCTCCACCCGGCACAGCCAGAAGAGGACTGGCCACCCCACATAGGAAGAAACCTAGAGAGGAACCAGGCTAGGTTTTGGCCTTTCTATGGAGTTTTTCCTAGCCACCGTGCTTCTACACCTGCATTGCTTGCTGTTTGGGGTTTTAGGCTGGGTTTCTGTACAGCACTTTGAGATATCAGCTGATGTATGAAGGGCTATATAAATACATTTGATTTGACAAACAGAGAGAGAAAGAGGCAGAGAGAGAGAGAGACAGAGAGAGAGACAGAGAGAGAGACAGAGAGAGAGAGACAGAGAGAGAGAGACAGAGAGAGAGAGACAGAGAGAGAGAGACAGAGAGAGAGAGACAGAGAGAGAGAGACAGAGAGACAGAGAGAGAGAGAGAGACAGAGAGAGAGAGACAGAGAGAGAGAGACAGAGAGAGAGAGAGAGAGGAGTAGATGAATCCTGCCTCTCCTTATTTTCTGTCCTCAATAAATTAACAGTGTGCTGCAACAGCGCTGGTCTGGAGACTGGCTGGGTGAGACCAGATCTGCATAATGAATAATTAGCTAATGCAGAGAGCTGCCAGCCAGGAGCCAGCCCACTGAACTAAGCTTGTCTGCATCCCAAATGGCACCCTATTTCCTATAGTGCACAACTTTTGACAAGGGCCCATAAGGGTAAAAGGTAGAGCACTATGTAGAGAAAAGAGTTCTATTTAAGACTCAGCCTACGTCTCCCTCACTACCACCACCTATTGACACTGCGTAGTGAAGCATCAAATATTCACCAGCGGCTAAGCTTACACCTGTCCCTTAATGCAGCTAAAGGAGTCACAGCCCCATCCTGCATCTTTCAGGAGGTCCAATGAGCCTATAAATGCAGGTCACCGCTATAAGCACATAACCTATGGCAGTAACAAATGTACTCTATTTGCATATGGCTCTCTCATTCACTGTGGTATTTTACCGGCATAAACTGCTGGTCACTTAAATGTTAACTCTGTGAGAATATTACAAAGACAGTCATGATCATGACCTTCATGTACCAAGGGACTCAACATTACATAAATTATGATAATATAGGTCAAAAACAGACCTGAGCAATCTGGTAAAAGCAAAACAAAGCCACACATTGACAAAAATATGGGTAAAACTTCACTTGACACCCAGCATCATAACACTGTCATAACCTGTCATAATATGATCATAACACTGTCATGACCTGTCATAATATGATCATAACACTGTCATGACCTGTCATAATATGATCATAACACTGTCATGACCTGTCATAATATGATCATAACACTGTCATAACCTGTCATAATAGGATCATAACACTGTCATAACCTGTCATAATATGATCATAACACTCATAACCTGTCATAGTATGATCATAACACTGTCATAACCTGTCATAATATAACACTGTCATAACCTGTCATAATATGATCATAACACTGTCATGACCTGTCATAATATGATCATAACACTGTCATGACCTGTCATAATATGATCATAACACTGTCATGACCTGTCATAATATGATCATAACACTGTCATAACCTGTCATAATAGGATCATAACACTGTCATGACCTGTCATAATATGATCATAACACTGTCATAACCTGTCATAATATGATCATAACACTCATAACCTGTCATAATATGATCATAACACTGTCATAACCTGTCATAATATAACACTGTCATAACCTGTCATAATATGATCATAACACTGTCATGACCTGTCATATGATCATAACACTGTCATAACCTGTCATAATAGGATCATAACACTGTCATGACCTGTCATAATATGATCATAACACTGTCATAACACTGTCATAACCTGTCATAATATGATCATAACACAGTCATAACCTGTCATAATATAACACTGTCATAACCTGTCATAATATGATCATAACACTGTCATGACCTGTCATATGATCATAACACTGTCATAACCTGTCATAATAGGATCATAACACTGTCATGACCTGTCATAATATGATCATAACACTGTCATGACCTGTCATAATATGATCATAACACTGTCATAACACTGTCATAACCTGTCATAATATGATCATAACACAGTCATAACCTGTCATAATATAACACTGTCATAACCTGTCATAATATGATCATAACACTGTCATGACCTGTCATATGATCATAACACTGTCATGACCTGTCATAACCTGTCATAATATGATCATAACCCTGTCATGACCTGTCATAATATGATCATAACACTGTCATGACCTGTCATAATATGATCATAACACTGTCATGACCTGTCATAATATGCTCATAACACTGTCATGACCTGTCATAATATGATCATAACACTGTCATGACCTGTCATAATATGATCATAACACTGTCATGACCTGTCATAATATGATCATAACACTGTCATGACCTGTCATAATATGATCATAACACTGTCATGACCTGTCATAATATAACACTGTCATGACCCATATATTTACACGTCGTGACATATATTGCATTATTTTATGGCTGGTTATGACACCTACATAAGTGTCAAAACCCACATTTATTCAAATGTTCTTTCTTCCTGTCAAGAAGTTCCCTTTTCGTTTGAAAGTTTGTTTCTTAAATCCTTTGCTGTTGTTGTAATGAATTATTTACAATCTTTTTCATCATATTTGAAAATGACTTGTAGAAAATACACTTTATGACTCTGTCAAGAAGCATTATGACCAATGTTCCCTCTAAGCTGCGCACATGCGTGTCTGCAGAAGAAATATCGGCCGGCGCAGAGAAGCACGAGATTGAACTTCACTCAACTTCACTCACTCAACATTCACTGTATCACAATTCCAGTGGGTCAGAAGTTTACATTCACTAAGTTGACTGTGCCTTTAAACAGTTTGGAAAAGTCTAGAAAATTATGTCATGGCTTTAGAAGCTTCTGATAGGCTGATTGACATCATTTGAGTCAATTCGAGGTGTACCTGTGGATGTATTTCAAGGCCTACCTTCAAACGCAGTGCCTCTTTGCGTGACATCATGGGACGTGCTGGAAGATGCACAGAATTGCACAGAATTTTCACAACGTTCAAGTTTGTGCTCAGCAGACCTGAAATTTGCTCAGTGACGAAAACAATTAGAGGGAACATTTATTATGACCACTTTGCTTGGACTAAGGAAACACCCTTTATGACACTGTCAAGAAGCATTATGACTATACTGTGCAACTTTAATTGAACTAAGAAAATACACTTTATAACACTGTCAAGAAGCATAACCATCAGAATGATGTAAGCCAGATAGACCTGTCAAGTACACTCCATTATATCAGTAAAAAATAGTGTGTCTTGTCCTTCTGCTGAAATCCCAGTCATCAGCAACAGAGCATTGGGGTAGGTACATGTCTGACGTCATAGGTGTGCGCAATTACAATGATAATTTAATATGGTCCATTTTAGAAAACATATATCATAATAATACTGTTGAGAAGTAGGCTGTGTTGTAATGGAATGGTTTTCCTCATATGGTAGGTTTTGTGGATTTTGACACTCATGTAGGTGTCAATCATCCATAAAATAACGTAACATATGTCACAACAGGTCTAAATGTGTGTATTGTCAGCTGTTATGACATTTCATGACCATGTCATAACGCAAGGTGTCAAGTAAAGTGTTACTGAAGTGTGTGTGTGTGTGTGTGTGTGTGTGTGTGTGTGTGTGTGTGTGTGTGTGTGTGTGTGTGTGTGTGTGTGTGTGTGTGAGAATGACAACAAAATGTGATAAAGTAAAAGACATGTAATTTAACTAACATTTTATTGTGCCAAGAACACATCCAGATGTTTTCATCTAATTGATAAGTGGCTAATCTGCCCTTGCCTTCCGTTCTGCTAGCTAACGTTCAATCACTGGAAAATAAATGGGACGAACTGAAAGCACGTATATCCTACCAACGGGACATTAAAAACTGTGATATCTTGTGTTTCACCGAGTCGTGGCTGAACGACGACATTAAGAACATATGGCTGGGGGTTTTACACTATCGGCAGGACAGAACAGCAGGCTCTGGTAAAGACATGGGGCAGGGGTCTATGCATATATGCAAACAACAGCTGGTGCACGATATCTAAAGAAGGCTCAAGGTTTTGCTCGCCTAAGGTAGAGTAGCTCATGATAAGCAGTAGTCCACACTATCTACCTATAGAGTTTCTGTATTTTTTGTAGCGGTCTACATACCACCACAGACTGAGGCTGGCACTAAAAACGCACTCGCAATGCAGCGCTCCTAGTGGCCAGGGAATTTAATGCAGGGAAACTTAAATTAGTTTTACCTAATTTCTATCAGCATGTTAAATGTGCAACCAGAGAGAAATACATTCTAGACCATCTTTACTCCACAAACAGAGACACGTACAAAGTTCTCCCTTGCTCTCCATTTGGCAAATCTGACCATAACGCTATCCTCCTGATTCCTGCTTACACGCAAAAATTGCGGCAGGAAGCACCACTGACTAGAAGACTATAAAAAAGTGATCAGATGAAGCCGATGCTAAACTACAGGACTGTTTTGCTATCACAGACTGGAGTATGTTCCGGGATTCTTCCAATGGCATTGAGGAGTACACCACATCAGTCACTGGCTTTATCAATAAGTGCATCGAGAACGTCGTCCCACAGTGACTGTACGTACATACCCCAACCAGAAGCCATGGATTGCAGGTCACATTCGCGTTAAAGGTTAGAGCTGCTGCTTTCAAGGTACTCTAACCTGGAAGCTTATAAGAAATCCTGCTATGCCCTCCGACAAACCATCAGACAGGCAAAGCGTAAATACAGGACTAAGACTGAATGGTACTACACCGGCTCCGACACTCGTCGGATGTGGCAGGGCTTGCAAACTACTACAGACTACAAAAGGGAAGCACAGCCAAGAGCTGCCCAGTGACACGAGCTTACCAGATGAGCTAAATAAATTCTGAAACATGCATGAGAGCATCAGCTGTTCTGGACGACTGTGTGATCATGCTCTCCACAGCCGATGTGAGTAAGACCTTTAAACAAGTCAACATTCACAAGGCTGCTAGGCCAGACGGATTACCAGGACGTGTACTCCGAGCATGCACTGACCAACTGGCAAGTGTCTTCAGTGACACTTTCAACCTCTCACTGTCCGAGTCTGTAATACCAATATGCTTCAAGCAGACTACCATAGTCCCTGAGCCCAAGAACACTAAGGTAACCTGCCTAAATGACTACCGACCCATAGCTCTCACATCTGTAGCAAAGAAAAGCGTCGAAAGGCTGGTCATGGCTCACATCAACACCATTATCCCAGAAACCATAGACCCACTCCAATTCGCATACCGCACCACAACAGATCCACAGATGATGCAATCTCTATTGCACTCCACACTACCCGTTCCCACCTGGGCAAAAGGAACACCTACGTGAGAATTCTATTTTTTGACTACAGCTCAGCGTTCAACACCATAGTTGAGGACCCTGGGACCCCATAGCTAAGGACCCTGGGACTAAACACCTCCCTCTGCAACTGGATCCTGGACTTCCTGACAGGCCACCCCCAGGTGATAAGGGTAGGTAACAACATATCCGCCGCGCTGATCCTCAACACGGGGGCCCCTCAGGGTGTGTGCTCAGTCCCCACCCGTACTCCCCGTTCACTCATAACTGCACAGCCAGGAACGACTCCAACACCATCATTAAGTTTTCTGATGACACAGTGGTAGGCCTGATCACCAACAATGACAAGACAGCCTATAGGGAGAAGGTCAGAGACCTGACCGTGTGGTGCAAGGACAACAACCTCTCCCTCAAGGTGATCAAGACAAGGGAGATGATTGTGGGCTCCAGGAAAAGGAGGATCGAGCATGTCCCCCATCTCATCAACGGGGCTGTAGTGGAGCAGTTTGAAAGCTTCAAGTTCCTTGGCATCCACATCACCAACAAACTAACATGGTCCAAGCACACCAAGACAGCTGTGAAGAGGTCACAACAAAACCTATTCCCCCTCAGGAGACTGAAAAGATTTGTCATGAGTCCTCAAAAGGTTCTACAGCTGCACTGTCGAGAGCATCACTGCCTGGTATGGTAACTGCTCAGCCTCCGACCGCAAGGCACTACAGAGGGTAGTGCGTACGGCCCAGTACATCACCAGGGCCAAAGTTCCTGCCATCTTAGGACCTCTATACCAGGCAATGTCAGAGGAAGGCTCTAAACATTGCAAAAGTCTCCAGCCACCGTAGTCATAGACTGTTCCCTCTGCTAACGCATGGCAAGTGGTACTGGAGCGCCAAGTCTAGGTCCAAGAGGTTTCTAAACAGCTTCTACCCCCAAGCCATAAGACTCCTGAACAGCTTATTAAATGGCTACCCAGACTACTTGCATTGCCCCCCGCCCCCCAGCTACTCTCTGTTATTATCTATGCATAGCCACTTTAATAACTCTACCTACATGTACATAAGTCCCTCGACACCGGTGCCCCCGCATATTGACTGTGTACTGGTGCCCCCTGTATATACCCCCTGTATATAGCCCCTGTATATAGCCCAAATATTGTTATTTACTTCTGCTCTTTAATTATTCGTTTTTCTTATCTCTTACTTTTTGGGGGCATTTTCTTAAAACTGTAGTGTTGGTTAAGGGATTGTAAGTCAGCATTTCACTGTTCTGTTCGACGCATGTGTTTTGGTTTGATTGTTAAACAAAATCACTTCAAAAACTAGATTACCTATGCACATTCATCCAAAATAATTACAACATCCAAACACTGTGCACCCGTCAACTTTCCTTCAATTCGCAAGTGGTTGAAATGATCTCATCAGAGAAAGCATCCGAGTGAGCGAATAAGCAAATAAGCATTTCGCTACATCCATGACAACATCTGCCAAATATGTGTATGTGACAAATAAAACGTGATTTGAACAGTGCCCCTTTGTCTTCCTATATGTAGATCACGTATCTGATGCAGTCGGACAAAAAAAGAGAACGACATGCAAAAGTACTCAGTGGGATTCAAATTTAAACAGATTTAATTGTAAGTTTTTGTCAACAATCTAGTCAAAATATCTAATTGCCAAAGTGGTACAAAATATTTGTACATGTTTTCATGGTTAATAAAAATTTGCTAACTTAAAATAGTAATTGCATAAGTATTCAGACCCTTTTTTCATGCAAGCCTAAACAGTAGTTCAGTAGTAAAATTTGGATTAGCAAGTCACATAAATTACATCGACTCACTGTGTGTGAAATAATATATATATATATTTTATGACTACCCTTCCTCTGTCCCCTATACATACAACATCTATAAGGTCCCTCAGTCTAGTAGTGAATGACTAACCCTTCCTCTGTCCCCCCATATATAGAACATCTATAAGGTCCCTCAGTCTAGTAGTGAATGACTAACCCTTCCTCTGTCCCCCCATACATACAACATCTGTAAGGTCCCTCAGTCTGGTAGTGAATGACTAACCCTTCCTCTGTCCCCCCATACATACAACATCTGTAAGGTCCCTCAGTCTAGTAGTGAATGACTAACCCTTCCTCTGTCCCCTATACATAGAACATCTATAAGGTCCCTCAGTCTAGTAGTGAATGACTAACCCTTCCTCTGTCCCCTATACATAGAACATCTATAAGGTCCCTCAATCAAGTATTGAATTTCAAGCACAGATTCAACTAAAGACCAGGGAGCCTTTCGAAAGCCTCATAAAGAAGGGCAGTGATTGGTTTCCATGACATAGATGGACCAGGTGAATCCAGGTGAAGGCTATGATCCCTTATTGATGTCACTTATTAAATCCACTTCAATCAGTGTAACAATAAATCAGACACTGAATATCTCTCCAAGCATGGTCTTGTTAATAATTATGCTGTGGATTATGTATTAAATAGCCCCTAGAGTCTAATGACCCGGGGCTGGTTTTCAACAGAGCTAACATATAGAATTGTATTAAGATGGTCATACCAAGGATCATTTAGCTATTTGATTTCAAATTTTAGGACGTCTGTAGGTATGAAAAAATATTTACAAAAATGATTTGATTAAACATTCGGCCTTAGTGCTATTAGCCCACATAGATCCATGTAATAACAGATGCGTACATGGAAAAACAGAAACAAAATGTAATGATTCAAAAGGAATTAAGTGTCTGTCCTATAGAGATACACTGAGTATACAAAACATTAAGAACACCTGCTCTTTCCATGACATAGATGGACCAGGTGAATCCAGGTGAAGGCTATGATCCCTTATTGATGTCACTTATTAAATCCACTTCAATCAGTGTAGATGAAGGGGAGGAGACGGGTTAAAGAAAGATGTTTAAGCCTTGGAGTGTGTGTATGCCATTCAGAGGGTGAATAGGCAAGACAAAAGATGTGTCTTGTGACACTTGTGGGGTTGTCGAGCAAAAGGGAGCACACCATTGTGTTCATGAGAGTTACAACTTCCTATAGAAGGGTATAGAGTGCCACCCAAAACGTCCCGGATGTTTTCGTGAGAAGACCGATTTTTGGGATATCTCCTGGTCAAATCAAATTTTAATTTGTCACATACACATGGTTAGCAGATGTTAATGCGAGTGTAGCGAAATGATTGACAAATGGTCTGATAAACATTGCTGTAGCTCAGCCACCTTCCACCGCAGATGTAGAAGGCCGAACATCAACAGATGTAGGATTGAGACACAGCCACTAGCTCAAACAGACGGATTTTGAGGGGGATTTTGTATTATTATTTTATGATGCCTCGAGCGGAGCATGAGGAGGCCTCAAGCATAGAATCTTTTATTGGTTTATTTGTATTTTTCATTTTTTATGGCCAGCTCATGATGCCGCTTGATGACATGAGGCCTGAGGCAATTGCCTCTTCTGCCTAATGGTAAGTCAACCAGTGCGTATGTACGTGTGTGTGTGTCCCTCTAAAATCATACTTCTGTGAGCGGTTTGCACTTCCTTAACATGCAGCACGCAGCTCAGTTGGATCAGAGAGTCGTTGGTACACAATGAGTTGTCCAGCTGAGGGCTTGAAGCGGTGCTGCTACATACAGGGGGCTTCAATGGGAAACTGCTCCACAAATACTTGTAATTACCGTCACGGCCCTAGATATGTGGCTGGCTGCTCACTGAATGACTGGTCCCTGAGAGCAATTGTCCTCACTCTCTCGCTCAGACGGCCGTGACTAGTGGGTAAAGGGCGATAGGTAGTCTAGCGGTTAGTGCATTTGGACGGTAAACGAAAGGTTGCTGGTTCGAATACCTGACAAGGTAAAAAATAAAATCTGCCGATGTGCCTTGTGGCACTTACCCCTAATTTAACCAAGGTTGCCATACTACTATGGATGACCCAGTAAAACAACAAATGTCACTGCACCTATCAGGTGTGTGTGACAATAAAACAAAGTGTGGAGAGAAATGCATCCCAAATGGCACCCTACACCCTATCTCCACTGGTTAAATGTAGTGCACTGTATTAGGGAATAGGGTGCCATCTTGGGGACAGCCATACTGCAAAGTATTCAGACCCCTTGATTTTTTCCACATTTTGTTACGTTACAGCCTTATTCTAAAAACAAGGACATTTCAAGGACATTTTTTCTAAGTGACCCCAAACTTGAGAGATAGATAGAGAGCTTAGATAGAGCTAGATATATATTAGATAGAGAGATATAGATACATAGAGATATAGATAGACAGATATAGATAGACAGATATATATATATATATATATAGATGGATAGAGAGACATAGATACATATATGGAGATAGATACATAGAGAGATATATAGATATAGAGACAGAAATAGGTAGAGATGTATAGATATAGAGAGATAAAGAGCTAGCTAAATAGCTATATAGAGAGATATGTAGATAGAGCAAGATATATATATATATATATACATAGAGAGATATATCGGTAGAGATAGAGATATATAGATGGAGATAGAGATATATACATATAGATAGAGAGCTATATAGATGGATATATAGGGAGAGAGAGCTAGATATAGCTATATAGATAGAGATATAGATATATAGAGAGAGATATAGATATATAGATGGATATATAGGGAGAGAGAGCTAGATATAGCTATATAGATAGAGATATAGCTATATAGATAGAGATATAGCTATATAGATGGATATATAGGGAGAGAGAGCTAGATATAGCTATATAGATAGAGATATAGCTATATAGATAGAGATATAGCTATATAGATGGATATATAGGGAGAGAGAGCTAGATATAGCTATATAGATAGAGATATAGATATATAGAGAGAGATATAGCTATATAGATGGATATATAGGGAGAGAGAGCTAGATATAGCTATATAGATAGAGATATAGATATATAGAGAGAGATATAGATATATATAAAAAAAAGTATTTAGTCAGCCACCAATTGTGCAAGTTCTCCCACTTAAAAAGATGAGAGGCCTGTAATTTTCATCATAGGTACACTTCAACTATGACAGACAAAATGAGGAAAAAAATCCAGAAAATTACATTGTAAGATTTTTAATGAATTTATTTTCAAATTATGGTGGAAAATAAGTATTTGGTCAATAACAAAAGTCACTGTGTGTGTGTGTGTGTGTGTGTGTGTGTGTGTGTGTGTGTGTGTGTGTGTGTGTATGCATGTATATATATATATATATATATATGAGATAGAGAGAGAGAACTAGATAGATATATAGTGATATAGATGAGATAAAGATACATAGAGATATATAGATAGAGCTATATATGGAGATAGAGATATAGATACATAGAGATATATAGAGAGAGATATAGATATAGAGAGATATGCATAATGGAAGAGAGGAGTGTATTTTCATATCTTCACTCCCTGGATTTTGGGTGACTAATGAGAAGCCATTGGTCGTCTCTGTCTGCAGCCAGCAGGGATGTGGTGCCTTTGCTATACAAGGTTAAATGTGCTTTATAAGACAGGCATGAAAACCAATGGCCTGTAAAATCAGCTCTGCTGCCCACTGAGTGAAATAAATAATGCTGCTGTATGCTAAAGCAAAAAGTATTGGCCTATTGCCATGCTACATTTGGCAGAAGTCCGCTCACTGAATATGGGAGGCTGACCATAGAAAGAGTTGTAGCTACTGTCGTATTTAAAGAGAAATCCAGATATTTATCATGTTACACTTGAGCACAACCACATGAAAAAAGGCAAGGTTTCCATCCTGATCTCTCCAGACATAATGTAGTTCACGACAGATGGCTCCAATCAGTCCAATCACAAGTGAGTGGTCCTGTCCCGCCAGTCCAACTGGACCTGAGAACACAGCAGAGCTGACAACTGTGGTCATAAAACAACCAAAACACCAATCTCCACTTTTTCTTCCTGCCTACCTCGGCCCCGCCTCCACAATTTCTTATTAATCTCTCTGGGTAAGAGGAATTCTCCTCACCAAACAGGGAGATTTATTTGATTCTTTCTCCTAGGAATGGTGACGTTTAATGTCCTGTTGGAGAGGGGCAGAGTATGTCTCCAAAACAAATGAAAAGAATGACTGACCAACTTTAACTGTATGTCTGCAGTATGTGTGTTGGAGAGGGCCAGAGAGAGGGTGTAAGTCTGTGTGTGTTGGAGAGGGCCAGAGAGAGTAGTGGTGAGTCACCTGTGAGGGTAATGAATCTCAGAGGATCCGTGTTGATTGCCACACAAAGCCAGCTCTGGAAAAGGGGGGAGGGGGACAAACTTGACACTTCTCTCCCTGCTTCCGTCATCCCATGGGGTCATTGTTTTCCCCCTACCAGCGGTAGACCATCGCTCTGTCTCTACATAGCCAACTCCAATAGGTCTTCCTCGTCCGCTCCTCCCTCACCCCCTCCATTTAATTCCTTACCAGCGCTACACATCCACTCTGTCTCCTAAACTACTTAGCCAACTCCTCTGGGCCTCACTTCACCTCGTCTCCTTTTCTCACCACAAGTCAATACTTCAGCCTTGTTGTCAGCACCTCTGATTGAATGCTCGATAAACTCCCTCTGAGTGACATTATGTAATGATGAAAAACAGGGTTCACAGGAGGTCAGAGTTCCAAAGAAACAGAACTGACAAAACAGGAAACACAGCATTGCAAACAAGACAAACTTAGTTCAGTTTGTAGATTTTAGTCCTTGCCAGAGAATAACCTCATATAGGAAAAGCATGCTGGTGCTTCATGGGGAGGAAGTGTTGGCGTCACCCAAGAATGTTCCCTATAATCTGGCACCCCTACAGTCACTCATTATTCAGGAGCCCTCTGTTAATTGTACATGTTTATTAGAACAACACTGCAGCTAAGCATGCCTCACTGGATCAGAACAACACTGCAGCTAAGCATGCCTCACTGGATCAGAACAACACTGCAGCTAAGCATGCCTCACTGGATCAGAACAACACTGCAGCTAAGCATGCCTCACTGGATCAGAACAACACTGCAGCTAAGCATGCCTCACTGGATCAGAACAACACTGCAGCTAAGCATGCCTCACTGGATCAACCAGCAGGGATAACACAACTATAAAACATACTGCTAAATGTATTGTATTTTGTAAGAGAGTGAAATTCCACCCTCATTTAAGCCAATTAAAAAAAGAAGCTTAATTAGACAACACTGAAATAGAGAGACTGAGACAAGCTATGTAAATGCTCTTTGAGCTTGTTTTAAATATTATTTTCTTGTGATTTTTAGCCAGGGCTCTTAGTGTACAGTAGGGTGGACTGCATTTTGCACAAAGGGTTGTGTATTGATTGAGATTCTGTTATGAACAAAACAAAAAATGGAGGAATGTTTTAGAATGACAAGCTCCCATTTCTATACTCAGTTTTGAGATAAAATAAAAAAAATATGAATAAGAGTTCCCTCATTTAAAAGTCAGAGCTGCTGTATTGTATGGGTCCTAACACACAGTGGCCCTCTGCAGTTATGACTCAGTCTGTCACAGTTAAACACCACAGACCATTACAGTACTATGCGAAGCATCCACAATTGCCGGGTTTATCCGGGAAACAAATCATATTAATCATATCATATTGAATGACGTGAACTATCATTTGAGAACGATTATCACCTCAGTTAGGGAGGCAAAATATTCCATCTGTTTTAACAGTAGGCTAGACAGCGCCAAAAACCTAGCTTTTTAATAGGCAAAGTGAACGCTAGCCTATTCTTAGACAGAAATAGTTAAATAGTTATGAGGCGCCATGTCTTGGTCCTGTGAATCGGTGTGTGTACAGGAAATATAGAGAGGCTCCACGTGGATCGTGCTGATGGGGAGCGGAAAACTAGGGAGCAAAGTGAAGCGTGTGCACAGACAGCAACACCCCTCATCAGACCTTAGCACAGCAGGCTGGTTAAGAGAAGTGTCAAATACATTTCTCAGCAGGAGGGAGCTTTGCATGATTCATTAAAACCGATAATTAACTTGTGTGGATGGGTCCGTTTTGAGCACCTCCAACTTGCTGGAAAGTCTAAATGTCATATTGACATGACATTTTTAAAAGACACTTAGACCTTCCATGTCTGGAGCGTCCTCCTTTCGCGAAATGATTTGAAAATGCCCTTAGGATATGTCATAATTGGGATTCATGACGACGACTTTCCATATATACACAAGTCAACCCTCCGGCTCAGACAAGCACGTTAATTAGCTACGATGAATATTATTTTTCATGGTTTTCTAAAATGATTGAATATATGAACCTCTAAAAATATTAACATGATATAATAATATTTATATTACTAATGAATCAATGCTTTGACATGATGAAAGGGATGGTCATTATTTCAATGTCAATACTTTATCATCTTTCTAGTTTCTATCGAATAATGTTATGGTCATCATTCATTAATGAATGATAAACCATCATGCCCAGGCATCATTTGTAGAAATGGAATTAAAGAAAGCCTCGAGCGGCATCAAGGATAGCGGTGCGCTGCGCGTCTCTCCAAAACTTACCTACAACCAGCCACAGGAGCACCTGTTTCGAAAACACTGGTGTGGTATCCGATGCCATGGTCTTCTTTAAAAACGACTATCCAATGCAAGAAGTTGGAGAAGCGTTAAGATGAAACAGACGATAAAAGCGTCACAATTCTCCTCCCTAATGTATCCACTAAGAGACGACTCTGTCACAGAATCACAGAGTTGTAATCCATAAGCATTCGACTCGTTCCTCTCAGCCAACTATAAAGGCAGCTCAACTGTCGTCACCGTCACTATCACCTTGCGCAAAAACTCGGAAGAGGTACACTTGGTTCTGGTCGTCGGGAGTTTTGCTTTCGGAGTAACCTATCCCGCCAGCTTTCTTTACGAAATAGATTCGCTATCATTTAAATAAATATGCAACCAACATAGAGTATTGACAATTAAAAAAATTGTAAGTTCTATTAGAGTCCAAAAACCTTGCGTACACTACGAGGACATACTTGGCAACTCCAACCAACCATGCGCAAGCGAAACATACTGAGCCAGAGTAGAGCCACCAGTGAACTGCTGGGTCTCGAGCGTGCGTTCTCTTGACTGACACCAACAGAGAGTGCGTGAGAGAGCTAAGGGACCATAACCAGAATGTAAACCAGGGTTCCCCAACACGACGCAGGTGATTTGATTTTACGCCCCACGTTCTGAGCAAAACAAATATATTATTTTATAAACACCAGCAAATCAGCTCAAATTAATTTTAATTTTGGAAATCTGTTCCAAAGTATTCCCAAGCATACAAATGTCAGCAAGGTTTAAAATGAATAGGTTTTAGGCAAATGTATATGTTTGGGCTTCTTGGGGTCAATTTGCAGTCTATCAATTATTTTACAAATATGATCCGGCCCCCTGAAATCGGTACGCATGATCCCCGATGTCGGTAAACTATTCTGGGGGTAATGCCGCGTTCAAAGCAACTGGGAAATCTCGACTTCCTACTTCAGTGTGTTCAAAACACGTCTGGGGAAAAATATCGATTTGATCTCGCGAACTCGGGCCTCTTTCTAGAGCTCCGACCTGAAGATCACTGATTGTTCGAGTTCCCAGTTGTTTTGAACGCAGCAATAGGCAGAGGCCGACTTTGCTGCAGGGACTACATTACATTCAGTACTGTACATGAAAAAAAATTGTGACGAACCGGTGCCTGTTACACATTCAAAATGAACACTTCCTTCTGGGAAAAGTGATCAGTATCATCCTGGTGTCATTGTTGACATAATAAATATGACTTCCATCCTAGCCTACTACACATTGTGATGTCAAAGTTCATAGGCTTCAATATATATATATATATTTTTTTTTTAAGATAATACGTTTGACCTATGGGATTGGATTTAAGGGGTTAAACCAGACAGGTTGCGCAAGCTTGACGATTAAGTAGTACAGTCCAACCTCACCTAATGTTGCCATCTAGCGTTAGAATATATAAACGCAGAATCACAGCTCCCGCAATTCCAACAAACCGCTCAAATTCCTCATTGGCATAGATTATTAATCTCTCCACCCGATAGCTGATGTGTGGTGAGCGTTCTGGCAGAAATGGTTGCTGACCATGCATCCCCCCCAAGTGGGTGCTACACATTGGTGGTGGAAGAGGTGAGTCTTGGTGGTGGAAAGGCTCTATAGGAAATCAATGAATCGATGCCGATGGACATATAATTCATGATAATACTGCATGTACAGGAAGATAAAAATGTTCTCAAAGACCAGAGATCTTAAATGGAAGAATACACATTTTTTTTTTTTTTTTTTTTTTTACAATACCTTTTTTTACTTAAAGAATTTACTACATTGTACAAAATTACTACTGGCATACTAGCCTACATATCCTTTAAAAAGTAATGACGTTCAATGTACAAACAAGATACAAAATCGGTATGGTGACTATCGAGAGCAGTTTATTTTTTCCATCTACAATACACTTAAATCCAGTGGGAAGAACAAGGTCTTACAAAAAGAGGAATAAATTAAGGTACGAGAGCTACAGCACAAGTGCACTTACATGGTGAAGCACAACTTCAAACAGCAGAGAGAAAAAGTGGTATGTTTAAACTGAGAAAAGTTTCCTCTCAGAGCTTTAAAAAAATACCACTCATTTTGGTCAATCACCATCTCTACAATCTCTGATGCAATTCAATAATATGACAAAGAATGTTCTTGGCAAATTAGTTTATAAACTCAGCAAAAAAAGAAACGTCCCCTTTTCAGGACCCTGTCTTTCAAAGATAATTCTTAAAAATCCAAAATAACTTCACAGATCTTCATTGTAAAGGGTTTGAACACTGTTTCCCATGCTTGTTCAATGAACCATAAACAATTAATTAACATGCACCTGTGGAACGGTCGTTAAGACACTAACAGCTTACAGACCGAAGGCAATTAAGGTCACAGTTATGAAAACTTAGGACACTAAAGAGGCCTTTTTACTGACTCTGAAAAACACCAAAAGAAAGATGCCCAGGGTCCCTGCTCATCTGTGTGAATGTACCGTAGGCATGCTGCGAGGCATGAGGACTGCATGAAGATTTTTGGCCAAGGCAAAAAATTGCAATGTCCTGACAGACGCCTAAGACAGTGCTACAGGGAGACAGGACGGACAGCTGATCATCCTCACAGTGGCAGACCACATGTAACAACACCTGCACAGGATCGGTACATCCGAACATCACACCTGCGGGACAGGTACAGCATGGCAACAACAACTGTCCGAGTTACACCAGGAACGCACAATCCCTCCAGTGCTCAGACTGTCCGCAATAGGTTGAGCGAGGCTGGTAGGCCTGTCGTAAGGCAGGTCCTCACCATAAATCACCGGAAACAACATTGCCAAAGGGCACGAACCCACCGTCGCTGGACCAGACAGGACTGGCAAAAAGTGCTCTTCTCTGATGAGTTGCGGTTTTGTCTCACCAGGGGTGATGGTTGGATTCACGTTTATCATCAAAGGAATGAGCGTTACATCGAGGCCTGTACTCTGGAGCGGGATCGATTTGGAAGGGTCCGTCATGGTCTGGGGCAGTGTGTCACAGCATCATCGGACTGAGCTTGTTGTCATTGCAGGCCATCTCAACGCTGTGCGTTACAGGGAAGACATCCTCCTCCCTCATGTGGTACCCTTCCTGCAGGCTCATCCTGAGATGACCCTCCAGCATGACAATGCCACCAGCCATACTGCTTGTTCTGTGCGTGATTTCCTGCAAGACAGGAATGTCAGTGTTCTGCCATGGCCAGCGAAGAGCCCGGATCTCAATCCCATTGAGCACGTCTGGAACCTGTTGGATCAGAGGGTGAGGGCTAGGGCCATTCCCCTCAGAAATGTCCTGGAACTTGCCTTGGTGGAAGAGTGGGGTAACATCTCACAGCAAGAACTGGCAAATCTGGTGCAGTCCATGAGGAGATGCACTGCAGTACTTAATGCAGCTGGTGGCCACACCAGATACTGACCGTTACTTTTGATTTTGACCCCCCTTTGTTCAGGGACACATTATTCAATTTCTGTTAGTCACATGTCTGTGGAACATGTTCAGTTTGTCTCAGTTGTTGAATCTTGTTATGTTCATACAAATATTTACACATGTTAAGTTTTCTGACAATAAATGCAGCTGACAGTGAGAGGACGTTTCTTTTTTTGCTGAGTTTATATTCATGACACAGAGAGAGAACACTTCACATCTTATCAGAGTGGCTATTTTAAGTTAAAAAACTAAACGTGATGTGTTTTAAGTCTTTCCGTTGAGATGGGTGTTGTTCACAGATCACTTGTTCAAATGAACTGTATTTGAAAATGTCTTCTGCTTTTACCTCTACTGCACATCGTCTCGCAAATACCTACTTCTGATCTACCGCCCATCTGATATCTAAAATACATTTAATTACATCTTACATTAGTGAATAATACAGTTGACTGACAACTTCCTACCACCAGAGATCCTGTATGTGATTGGCTTAGTGTGGAAAAGAACCAATGGAGAGACAGTTTGTGATAGGACTATTTCCTCTGTCAGCCTATGAGTCATGTCACCTGTCATTGATGACCACAGCCAGAAAGTGTCAAGACTACATGATTAGATATTAGCATCACACACAGACACTCCAGTCGTAAGCAGTGGCCTCAGTAAGATGAAAAACTAAAGTACAGTATAGGCCTAGATACAGTAGAAATAGTGGTAGTATTAGTACTAGTAGTGGTAGTATTTCCTTACTGTGTAAAGTTATGCGATCATAATTTAACATTCTGCTAGCTTAAGGCAGATTGTAGCTACAGCGTTTTTATATGGATACAAAATAGGAATAACATTTTAGATGTGGCTAAATTCATGCCTGCATTCTACATATTGCTGTTGTCTCTGATAACTGAGTCTTAAATCAGATTCAGAAACATCTAGTGAGCACCAGGTCCTATCTGAACACTGGTACTTGATTGATTCACTCTGTATGACTTTAAATAAAAAAGGTTTTAAAACACAGGACTAAAAACCATCAGTAGAAAGTCATTGTTTCATATCTTCTCAGAGTCCAGGTCCAGTGCTCCAGTGTTTCATATCTTCTCAGAGTCCAGGTCCAGGTGCTCCAATGTAATTCAGTGGCTTGAGGAACAGATGTCCTCTTCCTTAGCACTTATTGCAGTCCCTTCCTGCTGTAAACATTTCTAAAAGGGAGTCTGTGCACTTTGTAGGAATGCTTATGAAAAGAAGCAGTGAACCAACTGTGGTACTAAAATAAAAACACTGCTCCAAACTGGAATATAGTGAGACGAGGAATTCCAATCTCTTGATTGCTGCTGGTTTGGGAATAGTTTGGGAACACAGTAGGAGATACTGGCTGTCACTAGGGCAGGAACTTCCCCCAGGTTTGGGAACGCAGTAGGAGATACTGGCTGTCACTAGGGCAGGAACTTCCCCCAGGTTTGGGAACGCAGTAGGAGATACTGGCTGTCACTAGGGCAGGAACTTCCCCCAGGTTTGGGAATGCAGTAGGAGATGAATGTGCTCAGGGTAGGAAGTAGTCCCCTAGTTTGGAAACACCAGGAGTAGGAAGTATTCGTTGTGAGGAGGGTAGAAGCTAGCTCCCTCCCTGGTTCCCACTCAGAGCTCAGTGGTCAACAGACCATTGTGCTTGGTGCCGTGCTCTTTGGGTGGCTGGGCCAGAATGCTGGTGAGAGGAGAACAACTAAATAAAAAGCCCAGAAGACCTACTTTTCAGTGTGCACAACATAAAGTAATGTATCATAGTAATATTCTAGTAGAATAGGAATACTGTATTGCTAGCCAGTATAATGTGATGCATGGGAACGTCACAACGTAATGAGAAACTGCACAAGACGGTTCACATCCATCAATCTATGCATATTGTTCCAGGAGACCTGCCTGCACCATTCATCTTTCCATTTACCTGATGTGATCACTACCAACTTGTAGTGGTCACAACATGCATCTGAACGAACAGACATTATTCAGCAGTACAGCCAAACTTTATAACTTCTGTAGGGATGTAGTGGGAAATTAAACATTTAGCTCCAGCTTTTACCAAGCTATTTCAAGAAGCTCATCAGGACCATAATTAGTAAATGGGGATGTTAATCACTACAGGCTTCAATTATTAAACAGGATGGAGAATTATATTGTCTACTCTTTACAACACAGCATATGGCATGGCACCAAAAACACATAGCAACGATGACCACAATGTCCAGATGAGATGACCTAAAGAACATTAGGACAAGGTAGAGATGACGACGTGCCACGACGGAGTTACCTGGTCTCAATCACATTGTGCATTTGAGAGGAGAGATGGGGGTGCAGGGCTGAAGTGAGAGCTCCACCTTCAGGTTGGAGAGGGGCGGCGGTCTTTGCAGAGGGGTCAAGGTCAAAGAGGTCGTTAGTAAAGATGGCAGCGAGTGGCTGTGTTAGAATGGGAGGAGGAAAGTGGACTGGCTGTGTCAGTCTCTGAGGCAGCTACAGTAGGGATGGTAGACTGACATACAGACAGACTAAAATACAGACATACTTAAACACAGGACAGAAAGGCAGGCTAAAGACAGACAGGAGCATTAAAGCCTGGAGGACAGTGAAAGTCCATCAGTACTCACTGCAGCAGCAGGGATGATCCAGCGAGGTGATATCATGGGCTTGGATTGCACTGATGATGGCGGTAACTACAAGAGAAGAATGTTGAAGAGTTACACTCAAACACCTATCACCTGGCACAATGAGGCCAAAGTAAATAGGTGACCTGTCAACGTACAGTAGGCCTATTGGGTTTAAACTTGAAAGCGAATCGCACTTATTTTTGGTAAGTTTGATCTAGTCAAGGCAACAGATAACAGCAGCTGAAGCGTGAGGCAGCAGACGGGGTCTATAGACTTACTACTGGGGTTGGGTCTGAGAAGTCTATCAGGTTACTGCTCAGTGGCGGAGGGGTGGGCATCTTCAGCTCCTCAGGTTCGGCCTGCATAGTGACAAGCCAATAGCTACGTTACAAACAGCTATCACATTCCCACAAAAAAAGGCATACAATTCTCTGTGCATTCAGATGTAGTTTCCATTCTAATGCACGAGAGTAACCGGAAAAGCAAAACACAGATGAATTGATTACCTTTGTTGGTTGCCCTCCGTTAAGTATTTCAAGGGGCATCATAGGTGCTGATTGCATGAGATCCACAGCCAACATCTCAACACTGAAGAGGACAGAGGGACGAGGCAGAGGACAGAGGGACGAGGCAGAAGACAGAGGGACGAGGCAGAAGACAGAGGGACGAGAGTTTAATTCATTCCTATGGGGTCTGATGAGGAAGTACTGAACAATAGCAAGGCTAACATACACATTATCAATGGACACAATCCTCACAAGTGCTTAATATACAAAGACATGTATCCAGGCAGAATTGAGTCATGTCACATTAGCAGGAGTGTGATTCCCATGCTCAATCAGATGGTATCAGAGAGCTATGATTCCCATAATCCACAAGATGGCAGCAGAGAGCTGTGTAAAAACACTGTCTTGGTCTTGAGTGCTGCAACCTATAGCCTAGTAGACTAAAGAAGGCTTGCTAACAATGCTGACTAGAATCTAAGAAGTGACATATATCCTTAAATGAGTTTCAGATGGAGCTGTAGTCCTGACTGCTGGACAGGTGGCCCCCTTAACCTGGGTGTGCCCCACTCTTAGCCTCACATAGGGCTGGGCGATATGGCCAAAATATCTCCTCCTCATGAGGTGATTTTTGACAGTATGACGGTATTGAATGTTTTTTGAATAATAAAAGTTGTAAATGTGCTTTATGAGTTGTGTAGTATGACCCAGGGTGGCAACACATAGATTCTACAAGTTATTTCAATGGAGCTTTCTCCATTCTGATTGAACAGTATAAAACAAATCAAGCTTAAACCAAAAGTCCATCTCATTTTACAATATATAATTTCCACACTGGGACATAGGGCTTGCACGATATGTGCATAAAAATAGAGGCCTTATTTTTAACCAAATATTGCAATGTCGATTTGACTTCCGATTTAGATCAACTGTTGGAATCATGAAAATATAACAATGACCACAGATGAAAAAGCCAGGGAGGCATTCGTATTACTATTCATTAGAATACTAATAGGATCTCTATGTAGGTATTATTGTGACAGGGTAGGAACCAAAGTGTTGGACAGTGTTTCCCAGGGGAGTGGGACCCTAGAATGTTTGGCTACATTAAATACTCTCTCTTACTTCATGTAGCTAACATATTCATTCTTTGCCTATTCCTCTCGGATTCAGAAGATACTGTTGCATAAACATATTGATTTGGGCCTACACCAGCACTGGTATAAGGCTGTAGCTAGCTACGTTTGCTCTGACAGTGAATGAACACCATCCAACATAAACACCCCCCCTAACTACTGTACACCATCCAACACCCCCCTAACTACTGTACACCATCCAACACCCCCCCTAACTACTGTACACCATCCAACATAAACACCCCCCCCTAACTACTGTACACCATCCAACACCCCCCCCCCTAACTACTGTACACCATCCAACACCCCCCCTAACTACTGTACACCATCCAACACCCCCCCCTAACTACTGTACACCATCCAACACCCCCCTAACTACTGTACACCATCCAACACCCCCCCTAACTACTGTACACCATCCAACATAAACACCCCCCCCTAACTACTGTACACCATCCAACACCCCCCCCTAACTACTGTACACCATCCAACACCCCCCCTAACTACTGTACACCATCCAACACCCCCCCTAACTACTGTACACCATCCAACACCCCCCCTAACTACTGTACACCATCCAACACCCCCCTAACTACTGTACACCATCCAACACCCCCCTAACTACTGTACACCATCCAACACCCCCCTAACTACTGTACACCATCCAACACCCCCCCCCTAACTACTGTACACCATCCAACACCCCCCCTAACTACTGTACACCATCCAACACCCCCCCCTAACTACTGTACACCATCCAACACCCCCCCTAACTACTGTACACCATCCACCATAAACACACACCCTAACTACTGTACACCATCCAACACCCCCCTAACTACTGTACACCATCCAACATAAACACCCCCCCCTAACTACTGTACACCCTCCAACACCCCCCCCCCTAACTACTGTACACCATCCAACACCCCTCCTAACTACTGTACACCATCCAACACCCCCCCCTAACTACTGTACACCATCCAACACCCCCCCCCCTAACTACTGTACACCATCCACCATAAACACACACCCTAACTACTGTACACCATCCAACACCCCCCCTAACTACTGTACACCATCCAACAACACCCCCCTAACTACTGTACACCCTCCAACACCCCCCCCCCCTAACTACTGTACACCATCCAACACACACACCCTAACTACTGTACACCATCCAACATACACACACCCTAACTACTGTACACCATCCAACATACACACACACCCTAACTACTGTACACCATCCAACAACACACACCCTAACTACTGTACACCATCCAACAACACACACCCTAACTACTGTACACCATCCAACAACACACACCCTAACTACTGTACACCATCCAACATATAAACCCTAACTACTGTACACCATCCAACATACACACACACCCTAACTACTGTACACCATCCAACAACACACACCCTAACTACTGTACACCATCCAACAACACACACCCTAACTACTGTACACCATCCAACAACACACACCCTAACTACTGTACACCATCCAACACCCCCCCTAACTACTGTACACCATCCAACATAAACACCCCCCCCTAACTACTGTACACCATCCAACACCCCCCCCCAACTACTGTACACCATCCAACACCCCCCCCCCCCTAACTACTATACACCATCCAACACCCCCCCTAACTACTGTACACCATCCAACACCCCCCCTAACTACTGTACACCATCCAACACCCCCCCTAACTACTGTACACCATCCAACACCCCCCCTAACTACTGTACACCATCCAACACCCCCCTAACTACTGTACACCATCCAACACCCCCCTAACTACTGTACACCATCCAACACCCCCCCTAACTACTGTACACCATCCAACACCCCCCCTAACTACTGTACACCATCCAACACCCCCCCTAACTACTGTACACCATCCAATACCCCCCCCCCCTAACTACTGTACACCCTCCAACACCCCCCCCCCTAACTACTGTACACCATCCAACACCCCTCCTAACTACTGTACACCATCCAACACCCCCCCTAACTACTGTACACCATCCAATACCCCCCCCCCCTAACTACTGTACACCATCCAATACCCCCCCCCCCTAACTACTGTACACCATCCACCATAAACACACACCCTAACTACTGTACACCATCCAACACCCCCCCTAACTACTGTACACCATCCAACAACACCCCCCCTAACTACTGTACACCCTCCAACACCCCCCCCTAACTACTGTACACCATCCAACACACACACCCTAACTACTGTACACCATCCACCATAAACACACACCCTAACTACTGTACACCATCCAACACCCCCCCTAACTACTGTACACCATCCAACAACACCCCCCCTAACTACTGTACACCCTCCAACACCCCCCCCCTAACTACTGTACACCATCCAACACACACACCCTAACTACTGTACACCATCCAACATACACACACCCTAACTACTGTACACCATCCAACATACACACACACCCTAACTACTGTACACCATCCAACAACACACACCCTAACTACTGTACACCATCCAACAACACACACCCTAACTACTGTACACCATCCAACAACACACACCCTAACTACTGTACACCATCCAACACACACACCCTAACTACTGTACACCATCCAACACACACACCCTAACTACTGTACACCATCCAACATAAACACCCCCCCTAACTACTGTACACCATCCAACACCCCCCCCTAACTACTGTACACCATCCAACATACACACACACACCCTAACTACTGTACACAATCCAACATACACACACACCCTAACTACTGTACACCATCCAACAACACACACCCTAACTACTGTACACCATCCAACATAAACACACCCCCTAACTACTGTACACCATCCAACATAAACACACCCCCTAACTACTGTACACCATCCAACACACACCCTAACTACTGTACACCATCCAACACACACCCTAACTACTGTACACCATCCAACAACACACCCTAACTACTGTACACCATCCAACACACACACCCTAACTACTGTACACCATCCAACACACACACCCTAACTACTGTACACCATCCAACATAAACACCCCCCCTAACTACTGTACACCATCCAACACCCCCCCCTAACTACTGTACACCATCCAACATACACCCTAACTACTGTACACAATCCAACATACACACACACCCTAACTACTGTACACCATCCAACATAAACACACCCCCTAACTACTGTACACCATCCAACATAAACACACCCCCTAACTACTGTACACCATCCAACATAAACACACCCCCTAACTACTGTACACCATCCAACATAAACACACCCCCTAACTACTGTACACCATCCAACACCCCCCTAACTACTGTACACCATCCAACACACACCCTAACTACTGTACACCATCCAACAACACACCCTAACTACTGTACACCATCCAACACACACACCCTAACTACTGTACACCATCCAACACACACACCCTAACTACTGTACACCATCCAACACAAACACACCCTAACTACTGTACACCATCCAACATAAACCCCCCCCCCTAACTACTGTACACCATCCAACATAAACACCCCCCCTAACTACTGTACACCATCCAACACACACACCCTAACTACTGTACACCATCCAACACATAAACCCTAACTACTGTACACCATCCAACACACACCCTAACTACTGTACACCATCCAACAACACACACCCTAACTACTGTACACCACCCAACATAAACACCCCCCCAACTACTGTACACCATCCAACACCCCCCCCCCTAACTACTGTACACCATCCAACAACACCCCCCCCCCTAACTACTGTACACCATCCAACAACACACCTTAACTACTGTACACCATCCAACAACACACTCTAACTACTGTACACCATCCAACATAAACACCCCCCCTAACTACTGTACACCATCCAACACCCCCCCTAACTACTGTACACCATCCAACACCCCCCCTAACTACTGTACACATCCAACACCCCCCCTAACTACTGTACACCATCCAACAACACCCCCCCCCCCCCTAACTACTGTACACCATCCAACACACACCCTAACTACTGTACACCATCCAACAACACACCCTAACTACTGTACACCATCCAACAACACACACCCTAACTACTGTACACCACCCAACATAAACACCCCCCCGAACTACTGTACACCATCCAACACCCCCCCTAACTACTGTACACCATCCAACAACACCCCCCCCCTAACTACTGTACACCATCCAACACACACCCTAACTACTGTACACCATCCAACAACACACCCTAACTACTGTACACCATCCAACAACACACGCCCTAACTACTGTACACCATCCAACAACACACACACCCTAACTACTGTACACCATCCAACAACACACACCCTAACTACTGTACACCATCCAACAACACACACCCTAACTACTGTACACCATCCAACAACACACACTCTAACTACTGTACACCATCCAACAACACACACTCTAACTACTGTACACATCCAACAACACACGCCCTAACTACTGTACACCATCCAACACACCCTAACTACTGTACACCATCCAACACACCCTAACTACTGTACACCATCCAACACACCCTAACTACTGTACACATCCAACACACGCCCTAACTACTGTACACCATCCAACACACCCTAACTACTGTACACCATCCAACAACACCCCCCCTAACTACTGTACACCATCCAACAACACCCCCCCTAACTACTGTACACCATCCAACAACACACGCCCTAACTACTGAACATTGGCAAGCACATGGAACATACACATAAACACACACCAATATCTCACCAGTTCTAATTTTAACCATATGAACACTGCACAGTTTACTTCAAGAAGCATTAAGAAAGAACACATTGACCCCCCCCCCCCCAAATGGCAGGCCCACTCCTCAATCTATACAGTGTGAGGTGTTTATTTCCCAGTCTCACCTGGCCAGCAGTGTGGGTTTGAGGAGGTCCCTTGACTCCTGTCTCTCGGGACGTGCAGTTAGAGACAGGGAGGAGTTGCTGCCCATACGGCCACTACGCACCTTCAGCCTGGGAATGGCAAAGAGTGGACAGTAAGAGAGATCTACCTCACCCTCCACTACTCAGCTCAGCCTAAACATCCAGTTTGTTGAGGCAAATGTAGATTGTTTTCGATGCGAGTCACCTTTGTTGCTTCCCTCCAGTTGTTATTGTCCTACTGCACCACTACATCAATCCCTCATCTTGTGCACTTTGTTTGAAACTCAACATAAGAGGTCACTGGAGAAGGGCAAAACAAAGCTCCGCAAACTGCTGTTTTTTGTGTGTGCAGGGATGCAGTGGTGGTGTTTAGGTTTGTTTTACAACAACAACAAAAAAAGGGGTGATTTTCTTTCAGAGGAATTATCACCTTAACACATTTAGTCTTTTGTCTTAACTTCACTACAGCTGCTGCAAGAATCCCTCCTGTCAATCAACCCCAAGAGTCCTGCCCACAGAAAAGTGGGCAGCCCCTGGGAATGAGCCATTGATGTCATAAGAGAATTATGCCAAGAACCCTCATAAATATTCTAGCTGTTAATGAGCTTTGGAGGAAGGCTGTGATTGGCTTAGGCTGGCTGTGGAGTGTTGGGGTGACTCCAGGGAGATGGAGACAGGGGAGGCTTGGTGACATTCCAAGATTGAGGTTTCCTTTGTCATCAAATACTGTACAATAAAGCGTGATCATCCAATGCTTTGAATGCACGAAGGGGAAGTGACAGATTGCACACTAAAAGGGTAGAGACTAGGGAACACAACCGTAGTGACTCTTCACAATGCTTTGAATGCACGAGGGGAAGTGACAGATTGTACACTAAAAGGGTAGAGACTAGGAACACAACCGTAGTGACTCTTCACAATGCTTTGAATGCACGAGGGGAAGTGACAGATTGTACACTAAAAGGGTAGAGACTAGGAGCACAACCGTAGTGACTCTTCACAATGCTTTGAATGCACGAGGGGAAGTGACAGATTTCACACTAAAAGGGTAGAGACTAGGGAACACAACCGTAGTGACTCTTCACAATGCTTTGAATGCACGAGGGGAAGTGACAGATCGCACACTAAAAGGGTAGAGACTAGGGAACACAACCGTAGTGACTCTTCACAATGCTTTGAATGCACGAGGGGAAGTGACAGATCGCACACTAAAAGGGTAGAGACTAGGGAACACAACCATAGTGACTCTTCACGGTGTCCTCACTCACCTGGCTGCAGCTTCCTGTACATTGGTGTTCTTGTCCCCCATCACAACGTGCTCCTCCAGGGAGCTCTATAACATACAGAACATCAGTGGAGGTATAATACAATCAATGTGTAAGGTTGCGTGTATTTCAAAAAGAAACCTGCCACTGTACCCAACATCCTGGTTATCCAAAGTTTACAGTACTTATACAATACTTCCTCGTCTACATGTGAGACTCCAAAGCATCCCTGTACCATTTCTATGTTGCACCAAGATGATTTCTGAGTGTCCATCGACAAAGTGCTAGCACAGACAGGCAGAAACTGCTCCTCCAATAGCAATCCCTGATCACGCTTGTAGGCGATGTCATGGCGACGGTGGCTAGCTAAGCTTATGGGCAGAAACATGTAAATGGGTTTTAAAATTAACAACTAAGAAAGAATTTCTCACTTCTCCGATTGACTTCCCAACCCCGTCTTGGTCTGTGGAACCTGCTTCGAAGCATTCCTGGAAGTATCGCAAAACTCTGTGGTGCTGGTGTTCAGTACCTAGAGGACAGTACCGCTAAACTCTGTGGTGCTGGTGTTCAGTACCTAGAGGGCAGTACCGCTAAACTCTGTGGTGCTGGTGTTCAGTACCTAGAGGGCAGTATCACAAAACTCTGTGGTGCTGGTGTTCAGTACCTAGAGGGCAGTACCGCTAAACTCTGTGGTGCTGGTGTTCAGTACCTAGAGGGCAGTACCGCTAAACTCTGTGGTGCTGGTGTTCAGTACCTAGAGGGCAGTACCGCTAAACTCTGTGGTGCTGGTGTTCAGTACCTAGAGGGCAGTACCGCTAAACTCTGTGGTGCTGGTGTTCAGTACCTAGAGGGCAGTACCGCTAAACTCTGTGGTGCTGGTGTTCAGTACCTAGAGGGCAGTACCGCTAAACTCTGTGGTGCTGGTGTTCAGTACCTAGAGGGCAGTACCGCTAAACTCTGTGGGGCTGGTGTTCAGTACCTTGAGGGCAGCCTGTGCCTGGGCTTTGATAATGTTCCTCTTCAGGTCCTCTGGGGGGCGAAGTGGAGAAGGCACAGAGCTGCTAGCCACACTGTTCAGGCACTCCTCTGTGAGCTTCACCACATCCTCCTTGTGGGGGGGGGACCAACACACACACAGTTAGGCTACAGTATCTTCCTGTAAAGGCTGTAGTTACAATATCTCTGCCCTCCACCTTCCTTAAAGATAAAAAAAACACCCCACCCCCACAATGGCTCCCCACCCCCACAATGACTCCCCACCCCCACAATGACTCCCCACCCCCTACAATGGGCCCCCACCCCACAAATGGCACCCCACCCCCTACAATGGGCCCCCACCCCACAAATGGCTCCCCACCCCACCCCTACAATGGCTCCCCACCCCACAAATTGCTCCCCACCCCACCCCTACAATGGCTCCCCACCCCACCCCACCCCTACAATGGCTCCCCACCCCACCCCACCCCTACAATGGCTCACCACCCCACCCCACCCCTACAATGGCTCACCACCCCACCCCATACAATGGCTCCCCACCCCACCCCTACAATGGCTCCCCACCCCACCCCTACAATGGCTCCCCACCCCACCCCTACAATGGCTCCCCACCCCACCCCTACAATGGCTCCCCACCCCACCCCTACAATGGCTCCCCCCTCATCCTTTCTCCCCAGCCCACTGAGTTGCTCCCTGTCTGCCATTGCGTCCATTACATTAGCCTGTCAAAGTGGCCTACTGTCTTCCTCAGCATATGGAGCCAATTAGGGTCCCTGTGAAACTAAAACCAACACTCCTGGCAAGCCCCCTGCCTTTCAGCACACATCAAATCAAAAACCATCACACATGAGATTTTTCCCAGAGAGACGGTCCATGCAGCTCTCTGCCCCACCAGAGAGACGGTCCATGCAGCTCTCTGCCCCTTCCCATACAACGCAGCGCTGCTCGTCTGACTGACACTAACCAGGCTTTGTTCCCTGTAGAGGGCAGTGTGTGTGTGTGTGTGTGTGTGTTCCCTGTAGAGGGCGGTGTGTGTGTGTTCCATGTAGAGGGCGGTGTGTGTGTGTTCCCTGTAGAGGGCGGTGTGTGTGTGTGTGTGTTCCCTGTAGAGGGCGGTGTGTGTGTGTGTGTGTGTTCCCTGTAGAGGGCGGTGTGTGTGTGTGTGTGTGTTCCCTGTAGAGGGCGGTGTGTGTGTGTGTGTGTGTTCCCTGTAGAGGGCGGTGTGTGTGTGTGTGTGTGTTCCCTGTAGAGGGCGGTGTGTGTGTGTGTGTGTTCCCTGTAGAGGGCGGTGTGTGTGTGTGTGTTCCCTGTAGAGGGCGGTGTGTGTGTGTGTGTGTTCCCTGTAGAGGGCGGTGTGTGTGTGTGTGTTCCCTGTAGAGGGCGGTGTGTGTGTGTGTGTGTTCCCTGTAGAGGGCGGTGTGTGTGTGTGTGTGTTCCCTGTAGAGGGCGGTGTGTGTGTGTGTGTGTTCCCTGTAGAGGGCGGTGTGTGTGTGTGTGTGTTCCCTGTAGAGGGCGGTGTGTGTGTGTGTGTTCCCTGTAGAGGGCGGTGTGTGTGTGTGTGTTCCCTGTAGAGGGCGGTGTGTGTGTGTGTGTTCCCTGTAGAGGGCGGTGTGTGTGTGTGTGTTCCCTGTAGAGGGCGGTGTGTGTGTTCGTTCCCTGTAGAGGGCGGTGTGTGTGTTCGTTCCCTGTAGAGGGCGGTGTGTGTGTTCGTTCCCTGTAGAGGGCGGTGTGTGTGTTCCCTGTAGAGGGCGGTGTGTGTGTGTGTGTTCCCTGTAGAGGGCGGTGTGTGTGTGTGTGTTCCCTGTAGAGGGCGGTGTGTGTGTGTGTGTTCCCTGTAGAGGGCGGTGTGTGTGTTCGTTCCCTGTAGAGGGCGGTGTGTGTGTTCGTTCCCTGTAGAGGGCGGTGTGTGTGTTCGTTCCCTGTAGAGGGCGGTGTGTGTATGTTCCCTGTATTCATGTCTCTTTTGTGCATGTAGAGTATCCCCCTTTCATTTTCTCCCTCCTCTCCCCTACCCCCCCTCTCTCTCCCTACCCCCCCCCTCTCTCTCTCTCCCTACACCCCCCCCCCTCTCTCTCCCTACACCCCCCCCCCTCTCTCTCTACACCCCCCCCCCTCTCTCTCTACACCCCCCCCCCTCTCGCTCCCTACACCCCCCCCCTCTCTCTCCCTACACCCCCCCCCTCTCTCCCTACACCCCCCCCTCTCTCCCTACACCCCCCCCCTCTCCCTCCCTACACCCCCCCTCTCCCTACCTACCCCCCTCTCTCCCTACCTACACCCCTCTCCCCCTACCTACACCCCTCCGCCCCCTCTCTCCCTTCCAGCTGAGTGCATTGACCTGGTTGTTCATGTTGAGGTTGGCTCTGGAAGGGACAGGGAGCGAGAGACTGTGTAGTTCCAGCTGCTTCAGCCGCGCTGCTGCCTCTGTTGAAGAAACACGGACACGTCTTTACTGTCAGTAACATTCCTGGTGAAACAGAACATTTAACTGTGGAATACATTTCACAGTTCTATTCAGAACGTTCAATAACACCAGTGACTGTCTTTGGTGTACCAAGCCTCCCATAACAAACATCCTGTGTTCAGTAGGCAGGATATTTGCAAGGCAGTGCGCTTCTTTTTGACATTATACAACCTTACCGAACACAACTTCCTCTGCAGGGGGAGTACTTTTAACGAGGAAAGTACTACTACTAAGGCTACCTACTAAACATATGACATGACTGGTGTTATACAGTAAGTCCAGCCTTGGCATGACTGTGTGAAAGCTCACCGGCAAGAGAGACTTTCTCCTCCCCTGTGAGGCTGGAGGCGGAGGCAGCCATGCTTAGCCCCGCCTCCTCAGACAGGCCTGCTGTCGCCATGGGAACGGGTGTATGGGTGTCGTCATTAACGCATGTCTCCAGTAGATCGGCTACGAGTGGCAAGGCCATGCTGCGGACACACACACGAGGACAGATACAGGCATGAGAGGGAGACACTGCTATACAAGCAGAGTTTTTCCAGAGCATTTGATCTGACAACAAAATGAACAACCTCCAGGGTAGTTACTGGGCCCAGCCCCCCCCCCCCCCCTGATCAAGTCACCTGGTACAGAAAGACAGGGTCACAACATGAGTATGACTTACCTGTGAACACTGGATGAGAAAGACGGAGTCTGCCCCACTGTGACAGTTAATGAATGAGGCTCAGAGCCAGCACCATGCACGACTAATCCTGAAATCAACTGACCATATCCATAATAACACTTGTAAGTCAACAGCTGCTTTATCAGGCCTCGAGTTAGCTCAGGTAACTGCATGGTAATGAGGAAGTAGATTGTTCTCTACATGAAAGAGGGCCTTGACGTGAGACCAGCAGGGTGTAACTTACACTTGGCTGCAGCCTGAGGACAAAGACACTGAAAGCGGAGGGAAATATTACCACCTACTGCCTCAAGTCCTGTAGACGTGACACACCACACATCATGTAACACGACAACGGCATCATCTATACAAATGTGAGGAGAACAACAATGGTCTGAGAACTCTTTACACACAGTTTGGGAGGGAAAGGGAGACTGGTGGGAGAAGGGAGTTGGAGAGGGAGGGAAGGGGATAGAGGGAGTAGAGAGAGGGGGCGGTGTACTAGCTAGCGGATCACATTCTATATGTAACTGCAGTGAGATTACAGTGTGTGTGTGTGTGTGTGTGTGTGTGTGTGTGTGTGTGTGTTCCCTGTAGAGGTCAGTGTGTGTTTAGAGAGGCTGTGTTTACTCAGACAGCCCAATTCTGATATTTTTTTTCACTAATTAGTCTTTTGAGCAAAACAGATCAGCTCTGAAAAAGATCCGATGTGAAAAGATGTGAAAAGACCAATTATTGGACAAAAGAGCAGAATTGTGCTGCCTGTGTAACCGCAGCCTAAGAGGCTTTGATACAACTGGTTTCAGTTGTCAGAGAGACGACTCCTGCCTCTTGTAGTAAATAAGATGCTGCCAGCTACTAATAATTACACCTCAGGGACTAGTGACATCACTGGCCATAAGACAGCCGAACAGCACTTGTTGCCTCTACAGAATTAACAAACAAGTATACAAAATGACTGAGTGCAGTGCACTTTACACTGAAACTATATAAAACAACAACTGCCTCCTCACTGCCCATCTGGAGTTGGGTGCTTTATTTCTGTTCATTATCAGAAGTCTCAATAAATTACAATACTGAGACAACCTTTGTTCACACGACTTAATAATGTAAACAGGAAGTTTATTTAAAATGAAAAAAAAAAAAAAACATTGGTAGAGCTGTGTAATAGTATTGTCAATATATAGAAATAATATAGAATTATTAGACTAGCGAGGAGTTTCCAGCAAGTACACTGTTAGGAATCCATCTTCTATCCGTATTCATAGTTTGTGCATTAACTTTAACACCGATTAAGGCGAGACCGAAACATGTGCAGATCCATAAAACGTACCATAAACAGATTCACATCAACAATGATAAAAGCGTTGGTTGAATCAAATCATTGGATGATTGAGAATACACAAAGACAGCCGGCAGCAACATGATATGTAACAGATGGGGAAATGGGGGAAATGAGAGGGTTTCCCCAACTGGGGAAGTGAGGACAAGAGGAACACTTCATATCCCTGGAAATATCATATAAAGTCATTCTTCAGAGACATAAGTCTTTCAGTCTGTCTATAATTGAACAGAACAGTGGTCCAGTGGGTTCATGTTCCCCCTCTCCTCTTGGTTCCTGTCTACAGACTGGTTTTTGTTCTACTGTTCCTCCCTCCAATACCATCTTGCCAGACCCAGACGGTTTTGGTGGAGTGGGGGAGTCATGGCAGTGGTTGGGTGAGGAGGAGGAGGAGGAATGGGCAGGAGTAGAGAAAGAATCGTCCAGGTAAGGTGTCACTGAGACACACAGAGCTCTGTCTGGTCTGTCTCTTGTTGAGTATTAGCCTAGTGTCCCAGGGTGGGACAGGGGGAAGGTCCAGTGGTGTCTGTCCACTCACCCACATCCAGGAGAAGGGTCAGCATTGCGTGGTGAAAGTGTGAGGCCTGGACAGGAAGGGCGGAGGAGAGGAGAAGACATGGGGTATGGGGGAAGGAGTCAAAAAGAGGAGTGTGTGGAAGAGAAGGAGTGGCAGAGCAGATGAGGAGAGAGGACTGGAGAGGAGATACAGCAGAACGTACAGAGAAGGACTTGCCTGTATTAGGTGTTCAGTGACTAATCAGCTGTGGGTGACTATTCTTTCTGCAAACTAAAATCTGTGTACCTACCAAGTGCAAGACAGAGGTAAACGGGAGGTCCTGAAGTCAGCATTCCCTTACATGATAGTATTACAACAGCATTGAGAAAGAGAGACCTAACTATGGTGTCACCATTGCTGTTGAAAATAACTTATGGAGTGATGGAAGGTCCCGATATAATTCACTACATACATTAAGATGTTGTGACATCACTCCATTATGATCTCAAAGAGACATGAATAGGCGTGACATTCTTTAGAGTGTGGTTGACTAACACAACTACATCAGTGGACTTGAAGCACCACATTTCAAATCACAGATTTAAAAATATTTTTAAAAGAAATCGGCAGACCGTAATCTTTCGTGGAAAGTGAGTTAATCTGTCGGGACTGAATGGGATGTGTATGATAAGAGCAGCAGTATTTTGGTTTTTTTCCATCACTGGTTAAATTGGACAAAATCACAATTTCGCAAGTGTTAGCGTCTTTTGAATTTCGCAAGGGGACATTCGTGGAGCACCTCGTTCCAGTTCCGCTCATCATTCTAGTATTTCTTGAGATCTTCTCCTAACATGTATGGACCAAGAACTTAATCGAGCAGATGACCAATTACATGAAACTTTAGTTCAGGGTTAGCTGAGATTAGGCAGATAGCAAACATCTCTTCCAATGCTGACCGTTTCACAAAGTCAATGTGAGTGGAGAGTGTTTGTCATACTTATGCATACCTAGGGGATTGCAAAGCTACTGTTTATTTACCGAAATTAATCAAATCTTCTGTAATTTTGGTTATTAACTCTATGGCAATCTATAGTATATTGGGTCATTTTTATAGAGTATATACACTGCTCAAATAAAGGGAACACTAAAATAACACATCCTAGATCTGAATGAATGAAATATTCTTATTAAATACTTTTTTCTTTACATAGTTGAATGTGCTGACAACAAAATCACACAAAAATTATCAATGCAAATCAAATGTATCAACCCATGGAGGTCTGGATTTGGAGTCACACTCAAAATTAAAGTGGAAAACCACACTACAGGCTGATCCAACTATGATGTAATGTCCTTAAAACAAGTCAAAATGAGGCTCAGTAGTGTGTGTGGCCTCCACGTGCCTGTATGACCTCCCTACAACGTCTGGGCATGCTCCTGATGAGGTGACGGATGATCTCCTGAGGGATCTCCTCCCAGACCTGGACTAAAGCGTCCGCCAACTCCTGGACAGTCTTTGGTGCAACGTGGCGTTGGTGGATGGAGCGAGACATGATGTCCCAGATGTGCTCAATTGGATTCAGGTCTGGGGAACGGGAGGGCCAGTCCATAGCATCAATGCCTTCCTCTTGCAGGAACTGCTGACACACTCCAACCACATGAGGTCTAGCATTGTCTTGCATTAGGAGGAACCCAGGGCCAACCGCACCAGCATATGGTCTCACAAGGGGTCTGAGGATCTCATCTCGGTACCTAATGGCAGTCAGGCTACCTCTGGCGAGCACATGGAGGGCTGTGCGGCCCCCCAAAGAAATGCCACCCCACACCATGAATGACCCACCGCCAAACCGGTCATGCTGGAGGATGTTGCAGGCAGCAGAACGTTCTCCACGGCGTCTCCAGACTCTGTCACGTCTGTCACATGTGCTCAGTGTGAACCTGCTTTCATCTGTGAAGAGCACAGGGCACCAGTGGCGAATTTGCCAATCTTGGTGTTCTCTGGCAAATGCCAAACATCCTGCACGGTGTTGGGCTGTAAGCACAACCCCCACCTGTGGACGTCGGGCCCTCATACCACCCCCATGGAGTCTGTTTCTGACCGTTTGAGCAGACACATGCACATTTGTAGCCTGCTGGAGGTCATTTTGCAGGGCTCCGGCAGTGCTCCTCCTGCTCCTCCTTGCACAAAGGCGGAGGTAGCGGTCCTGCTGCTGGGTTGTTGCCCTCCTACGGCCTCCTCCACGTTTCCTGATGTACTGGCCTGTCTCCTGGTAGCGCATCCATGCTCTGGACACTACGCTGACAGACACAGCAAACCTTCTTGCCACAGCTCGCATTGATGTCCCATCCTGGATGAGCTGCACTACCTGAGCCACTTGTAGACTCCGTCTCATGCTACCACTAGAGTGAAAGCACCGCCAGCATTCAAAAGTGACCAAAACATTAGCCAGGAAGCATAGGAACTGAGAAGTGGTCTGTGGTCACCACCTGCAGAACCACTCCTTTATTGGGGGGTGTCTTGCTAATTGCCTATAATTTCCACCTGTTGTCAATTCCATTTGCACAACAGCATGTGAAATTTATTGTCAATCAGTGTTGCTTCCTAAGTGGACAGTTTGATTTCACAGAAGTGTGATTGATTTGGAGTTACATTGTGTTGTTTAAGTGTTCCCTTTATTTTTTTGAGCAGTGTAGTATACATTTTTTATATCTGTGTCTATATTGTCCATGGGTTTCTGTCCTTGAAATTCACCAAAATTCTGGTAGTTTACTGGTAAACTTAGAAAGTTTCCAGTTATATATATATATATATATCTCGCTTTGCAACCCGCTGAAGCAGGCAACTCTATACCTGTACAACTAGGCTAACCGCTCTTCAAAGACCGCTGAAGAAGGCATGCTAGAGGTGTACTAATCAGAAATCTTAATATTGATGTTCGCAGTACTTCTATAGAAGGTGGATGATGAGGTGTGTATAGATGAGTGTGAAACTGAGGTCAAAGGAGGTGGTAACAGGAACATTACACATCAGACAGACATGGAGGACAACTTAACATCAATGATTTTATTTTTTAAAGCTACTGTGGCTAGCTAATTAGAAACATGCTTGTTGTCATGCATTTTTGTTAGGTTAGTGGGAAGGCAGGCAGATGATTGGTTAGTGGGAAGGCAGGCAGATGATTGGTTAGTGGGAAGGCAGGCGGTTAATGGTAACTGGAGTGATTGGGAGTGTGTTTGGTGGAGGTTAATGAGGGTAAACTGAGGGAGAGAGGAGGTTAGCATGCAGAATCATCCACGGGTTGGGGTGGAGAGGTGTGCAACCTAAAGACCAATTTAACTCCTATGCTTCTGTAAAAGTCTATTTCTTAGGGCTTGAAAATTAACACTGGCCTTCACCTGCATCGTTAATCCTCAACAACTGAAAATGGAACCGATGACGTTATCTTCAATATCTTTCGAGGTACAGCCAGGAAAGCTAAGCCGTCAGCAAAGAGCCTAAGGAATGTGTCTAGCAGGTCTAGTTCATTGCCAGTAACTGCACAAACAAATAATCTGATCTCAACATGAATCAATGCAAGAGATTATCAAATTACAGGAAAGACCAAAACCAAAAAACACTGAAAAAACTATTCAGCGAGTCCGACGTCAGGCTCCCATCAATATAAAACGCAGTCATAATACTGGTCCTTAAAGTCTCTGCTCTGGCTCTGGTCTGTGTCGCAGTCAGATCCACAGGATTAGGAGCAGTGTTACTCCAGAACTCCAGCCAAATCCTTACCTCTTTTATTTATGTGAATTCCCCACTTAACACTGTGCTATTATGGGTCACAGCTGCTATTAACACACGGTGAGTAAAAGCTACACGGAGTGTACAAAACATTAGGAACACCCATCCAAGAGGCTTCTAAACAGCTTCTACCCCCAAGACATAAGGCTGCTGAAGTTCTAGTCAAATGGCTACCCAGACTATTTGCATTACCCCCCCCCCCCCCCCCCATGCTTCACGGTTGGGATGGTGTTCTTCAGCTTGCAAGCATCCCCCTTTTTCCTCCAAACATAACAATGGTCATTATGGCCAAACAGTTCTATTTTTGTTTCATCAGACCAGAGGACATTTCTCCAAACTGTAGTTTGGCTTTTTTATGGCAGTTTTGGAGCAGTGGCTTCTTCCTTGCTGAGAGGCCTTTCAGATTAGGTCGATATAGGACTCGTTTTACTGTGGATATAGATACTTTTGTACCCATTTCCTCCAGCATCTTCACAAGGTCCTTTGTTGTTGTTCTGGGATTGATTTGTACTTTTCTCACCAAAGTACGTTAATCTCTAGGTAGCGGTATGATGGCTGCATGGTCCCATGGTGTTTATATTTATGTACTATTGTTTGTACAGATGAACGTGGTACCTCCAGGTGTTTGGAAATTGCTCCCAAGGATGGACCAGACTTTTTTCTGAAGTCTTGGCTGATTTCTTTAGATTTTCCCATGATGTCAAGCAAAGACGAACAGAGTTTGAAGGTAGGCCTTGAATTACATCCACAGGTACACCTCAAATGATGTCAATGAGCCTATCAGAAGCTTCTAAAGCCATGACATCATTTTCTGGAATTTTCCAAGCTGTTTAAAGGCACAGTCAACTTCAGAACCACTAGAATGGTGATACAGTGAATTATAAGTGAAATAATCTGTCTGTAAACAATTGTTGGAAAAATTACTTGTGTCTTGCGCAAAGGAGATGTCCTAACCGACTTGCCAAAACTATAGTTTGTTAACAAGAAATTTGTGGAGTGGTTGAAAAACGAGTTTTAATGACTCCAACATAAGTGTATGTAAACTTCAGACTTTCAACTGTACCTGCATATAACCCTCTACTACACCACTGATGGGGAACATGCCTAGATCCAGGGAGGATGGTGTGCCATTATCTTCAGTTCCACAACCTGATCTGATCGCATGACAACGTGAGAGTCTCTTCCTTGGCCTGTGTGAAGTGGCTCTGAAGAGATCTTCTGGCCTAAATATCTTCTGGCCTAAAGTAAACTTTCATTAAATCGTAATCGCCAGCTGGCAGAGACCTTCAAGCTTGTTCACTCATTGCCATGAAATATGCACCCAGTGTGATTTAAGCGTTTATAGGTTGTGGGCTGACATTTTGATCTATCCTCAGTGGCTGCTTTAATCAAATCAAACAACTAGCCTACAGTACTGCATTATCCTTATAATCAAGTTTGTTTTTCATTACTCTTCCTCATATGGCTAGGGAGGGAGACGAGAAGTGAAATAAGGACTCAAATGGTAGATATGATCTCAGCCAGGTACTGAGCCAATAAGGGAAAAGGATTTAACAACGTGTAGGGAGGATACAGTACCATTAGTAGATCACAACAAGTGGTGGTCATGAAAACGGGACAGAGGCCAAAGGTCACCTGAGTATTTGGGTTGGTATTGAAGGAGGATCAATGCAGAGAGCAACCATTACCATGAATGAAGATGATTTGTTTACCCCAGGAGAAAGTTCCCAGCCCTGAATCACAGGACCCAGTTCCCAGCCCTGAATCACAGGACCCAGTTCCCAGCCCTGAATCACAGGACCCAGCAGGACCAAGATAACTTAATTGGTTGAAGCAGAACTCCAGATAACTTGGAGGGTACATACCTTGCCTTATGAAAAGGTCTGTTTGGCTTCAGTACATCATACTAGAACAAAAAAGGTAGAGCTTAAAAATGGGGATTTATCTTAAAAGGAACACAGCTTCAAGGTCAACGAAATACAGGAAACCGCTTATTTTTAATATGTCAGGAATTTGAAAGGCAGACAGCCTTCATTGCAAAGTCATCCTCTGGGGATCAAGTTTTAGGAGAGAAGAGAGAGGGGGCTGAGGAAAAGGATGGGGTATTTCCTAGAAAAGAGAGTTTGTTGTTTCCACCCCAGCAGGGGTCATGGCCACCACCAACGCAGCAGTAGCTGGACTACAACCACTATCCGTCTACTCCGTGTCATAACACACTGTCAAACATGCGCCACCATCCCCCAGATCCCCTTCACATTCTAGTCACTCAGTGTACCTCTACACACTCACCAAACCACCACCCCCCGACCCTCCTGAGAGCTCCAGGGTGAGCGTAATGTAGCCAGGGTCACGTTCACTAGGGCACGCCATGGAAAACGCTTCAAAACATTTTGCAACGGAAAACAAAAATGTGTTTCTCTTATTTAACAAGTCCAGTTAATCCCACCACTGTTTCAGTCTAATTTATTCAGTTTGGTGCTTAATGAACACGACCCAGGGGGCCTAGTGGTTAGAAGGTTGGGCCAGTAACCAAAAAGTTGCAAGATCGAATCCCCAAGCTGACAAGGTAAAAATCTGTCGTTCTGCCACTGAACAAGGCAGTTAACCCACTGTTCCCCAGGTGCCGAAGATGTGAATGTCAATTAAGGCAATCCCCCGCACCGCTCTGATTCAGAGGGGTTGGGTTAAATGCGGAAGGCACATTTAAGTGTCTCCCCATCTGCCTGGTCACTAGCTGTTGCAGAGCAGGCACTAGGCAGAGCCACTACGCACGTCCACAATGGCACCTTATTCCCTCCATAGCCCAATACTCTGATGAAAAGCAATGCACTACATAGGAAATAGGGTGTGATTTGGGATGCTGCCTCTGTGTCCTCTACCCAGTACCCACTACGCACTGCACTGCCCCAGTGCCACCCACTGCACTGCCCCAGTGCCACCCACTGCACTGCCCCAGTGCCACCCACGACCAGCAGGATGACCAGATTAGGCAGCTTAATGCTCTTATGGCATTAGAACAGAGAGCGCCTCACCTCCTCTTCTCCGATTGGCCACCGCCAGGACTCCTGGGGAGGGTTTCGATTTTCATAGGTCTGCTGGTGGAGCCTGAGGATGCAGGGCTGACCACGGGCAGGGACCAGGGGCTTCTGATGTGGAGGGGCTGGGGGGAGAGACAGGGGTTAGGTCTGATGTGGAGGGGCTGGGGGAGAGACAGGGGTTAGGTCTGATGTGGAGGGGCTGGGGGGAGAGACAGGGGTTAAGTCTGATGTAGAGAGGCTGGGGGGAGAGACAGGGGCTAGGTCTGATGTGCAGGGGCTGGGGGAAACCGAGACAGGTTAGGTCCGTTCGGCTATTTGAATATTAAAATAACTGCGCCCATCCCTAACTCTGATTCTTCCAAGCCCTGAAATAAACAAATCATGTTGAATTGAGATTCTCCATAAAAAGTGCTTCCCAGTCCAAGACCAGGCTTAATATGTGCCTGGGAAACTGTCACTAGAGTCAGTAGGGTTCAAGGACAGCAGAGCAACATACCTTGGCATCTGTGTTGGGGCTCATTCCGTTGTTGTGACTGGTAAAGAGAAGAGAGAGAACTCAACGGACATGATTGTTTTTTAAAACCTTTGACCTTTCAGCCTTAAGAGCTTATGTTGATGTAACCCTGAAGCAAATGACATTCCACCCTTGTTTTTCACAGAAAAGCTAACTACATAAGTAATCCACACACATGATTTAACCATTGTGATTCAGTGAGCATGACGAATGGTAAGGGGACGTCAGACTGACTTTTATAACTTTTATAATTACCCCCTTCATTTAACATTACTCATTCACAACGCTTTACTGCTGTGATGTAAAAAGGTCACCTGCTGAAAGAGCAGAGGTGTGCACACACACACACACACACACACACACACACACACACACACACACACACACACAGAGAGAGATCTAGAAGTTCTTGCAGCAGACAGCACAGTGTGGACAGAGAACTGTGTGATAACCAGTGTACTCCTCTCACAGCACACGGGAGAGAAAGGCAAGCCTGGAGGAGGATACAAACCAGAGGGTACTACAGACTGTGTGAGGGCCTCTGATATTAATCTAGTCCAAAATCAGATCACATTTTATTTGTCACATGACCAGAAAATAACAGGTGTAGACTTGACCGTGAAACACTTACGAGCCTTTTTCCAACAACGCAAAGAAAAAAATATATAGTGTCTGTCTCTCTCGGTGTGTGTGTCATGTTATCATACTGCGATGAGTCTAACAACAACAGGAAACAGATATGTATACATCAACAGCTTGAAATGAATCAATCAGTGATCAGTGCCCATCCCAAACATTTAGTAACAAAACATTCCCTTTAATAAACATTTTCAAATATCTAATATTTATTTATTTATAACATTGGGGGTGTACTTACTCCTGGGGATTGTTGGCTCCTGGAAAATAAGAGAAAGAACATATAAATGAGTTATTATGATGTGTAAGGAGTATATTAAACAGTGTGTGTCCACCCACCCCAGTTCATCATGGTCCTCCTGGAATAGCGTCGGCTGGGCCTCCTCTCAAACGATGCTGACCTCCTGGCTTTGTTGCCCTTGGTGGTCTGGTACTCAGTCTTCCCACTGAGGACAACAGGGTCATATTCATTAGCGTACAATGTAGCAAAACAGTTTGTTTACGGGAAATGAAAACAAGCATTTCCTATTGGACAGGTTAAGGTAGTCCCCCCCCCCTCCCAATTTCAGGCCTGTTTGATTCTGTTTCGTTCCTAGTGAATACAACCCAGAACAACAGACAGGAAGGAGGAGAGGGAATGAGAGCGAAACCAAACAACCCACCACCAGGCAGGGGACAATCAGGCAGTGAGTCTGCCCAGTGAAGCCTGAACACAGGCAGGCAGGGAGAGGGAGGGCCTCCCTGGCAATCAGACCACCAGGATTCACATACTGACTGGAACTTTTGTTGGGGCTCAGGACCAACACTGGGAAACAGTTTGGCAAATGACTTGAACATATAGAAAATCCTTAGCTAGATCTGGGCTGAAGGGAAAGCTTGTATTCAAACAGACAAGCCTTGGAAAATATGCAAATGTGGTAGTTTCAAGGAGAACAAGAGGGGGTAATTGGAGTCGAGTTTGTGGAGGAGACACTTTAGCTAGAATGAAAAGAAGATCACATGAAAACACAGAAGGCAAAGAGATTCCTTCATCTCTGGTAACGGTTGAGGTTTTACTAGTTTGCCACACGGTCAGGATGGAAACACGCCTGGCCCTATGGAATATAGCCAAGAACTTGATTATAGTAGCTACTGCTGGGCTACGTCAGAGGAAAAAGAGACGTGGAGGGTGCAGTGTACCGTTTTGTATCTCCTCCCATCCTTCAACCCCAGTCCCCAGCTCCCCCTCCTACCCCCAGGGTGGCCTTCAATGCTCAACCCCTCGACAAGGTGTTGGGACACGGGACTGACCCCTGCTGAACTCTGTGGTCATCCAAAAAGAAACAAGCCATCTTATAACAACAAGGCCCTAAAGAGAGCCTGAAGCTGCTGTTTCAGCAGTCTGTTGTTTACACTGCAGGAAGACAAGCTATTTTTACACAATGGGACAAGTTGAAAGTTCTAACGAGTTTCATTAGGCAGTTAGCTTAATGTGAGCACATGGTCAGTTAAATCCTATTCAAATTATAATCTGTGGACTAATTTGACTAATGTGCACATTTTTTGAGTTTTAAAAAGCATTACAATAATGAACTGGGGATTGAATTGTATAGGGGCATTGTGTAGAGACTTGTGCAGAGTGGAGTGAATAATGTAGTGTTAAGTATAGCAGTACTGTCATCATGGTGAGGAGTAATATGCAGATGGTAGTATACTTCAGAGTGTAGTGTACACATGCTGCTCAATAGATACCTGTAGCGGAAGCGTGACCCCATGCGGATGAACCCGGAGCGCGCTGAGCCCTTCTGGACGGGGCCGCGGAGCCGGAAGAAAGCATGGTGTTCCACAGCACACTTCCACAGGTGCTTACAAGCCTTGGGGTGGTCCATACGGAACACAAACGTGTGCTGCTGCTCTTTGCCCTGAGACGGAGAGAGAGACAGAGAGAACATCCCCTGTATTATTAAAAACAGGGGACAAAGGGGGAACACTTATACATGAAACCGTACAATGACTAAAAAGTGGTTAGGATGTTTTTGGGGCTTTGGGTCCTGGGCCCTAGAAACTAGACCATGATCTAATTGGTTATTACGGCTCCAGAGACATGCTAATTAAACCAGTTAAGACTTAGTACAATGTAATATACTGAGTGTACGACACATTAGGAACACCTGCTCTTTCCTTGACATAGACTGACCAGGAAAATCCAGGTGAAAGCTATGATCCCTTATTGATGTCACTTGTTAAATCCACTTCAAATCAATCCGTGTAGATGAAGAGGAGGAGAAGGGTTAAAGAAGGATGTTTAAGCCTTGAGACATGGATTGTGTATGTGTGCCATTCAGAGGGAGAATGGGCAAGACAAAGGATTTAAGTGCTTTTGAACAGGGTATGGTAATAGGTGCCAGGCGCACCAATTTGTGTCAAGAACTGCAACGCTGCTGGGTTTTTCATGCTCAACAGTTCCCTGAATGTTTCAAGAATGGTCCACCACTCAAAGGACATCTAGCCAACTTGACACAACTGTGGGAAGCATTGGAGTCAGCTTCGACACCTTGTAGAGTCCATTCCCCAACAAATTGAGGCTGTTCTGAGGGCAAAAGGGAGGGTGTAACTCAAAATTGGGAAGGTGGTTAGTTTATATTTCTCTTAAAATTCAGATGAAAATATATATTCAAGGGTTTTTCTTTTTACTAGATGGTTTGGGATGAGTTGGACCGCAAAGTGAAGGAAAAGCAGCCAACAAGTGCTCAGCAATATGTGGTAACTCCTTCAAGACTGTTGGAAAAGCATTCCAGGTGAATGTGGTTGAGAGAATGCCAAGAGTGTGCAAAGCTGTCATCAAGGCAAATAGTGGCTATTTAAATCATCTCAAAAATATTTGGATCTGTTTAACACTTTTTTGGTTACTACATGATTCCATATGTGTTATTTCATAGTTTTGATGTCTTCACTAGTATTCTACAATGTAGAAAACAGTCAAAATAAAGAAAAACCTTTGAATGAGCAGGTGTTCTAAAACTTTGGACCGGTAGTGTACAACAATCGTATACCCCAGTTTCCTAGCTCAAATTATAGCCAAGCACAGACAGAGCACGCGAGAGAGCGAGCGCGCGCCCGAGAGCAAGAAGAGGCTGCTTCATTTCATTAACTTGCTCATTATTGCAATTTTCATTCAGACCTCGATGAGGCAAATTAAATCCCTTCTCATGTCCTATTCGGTTATGCCAGCGTAGCAACATTCTCAGCAGTGCTCTGTCCTGCTGCTAGCCAGCCTGCTCAGTACACTACAATCAGTCTTGTCCAGCGCTCAGCTAACAGTGCTTAAATTAAGACACAAGAGCAGAGTACAGAGATACAAAGAGAACACCACACATTCACATGTAGGATTAAGGAAGAAGAATTCAGGGAACTTTCAATAAATTCCCTGGGTTTTTCAGAAATGCTGGTTTGAGGATTCCAGATTTCCTGCTTATTCTTCCCTATTCCGGGAACAACCAACCGGGATTTCAACCCTAGGCAGGATTAAGACTTCAACAAAGTCATCAGGAGAGGACAATCAGAATACCTTTGAGTGTGCACACACAGAACCCCACCATATACATACAGAAACCCCCCCACACACTCGATTAGTAAAATGTCCCAAAGTCAAGACCCTGGCCACATTCCGATGGTGCAACATAGTTCACACATTCCAAGTGGTCACCTGTCAGACTGGCTGAGCAACAGTCCAGAGTAGCCTCATAAATCATGACTTTAATTAGTCTACTCCAGGGGGCAACTAGGCAACTAGGTTCAGCTGCAGGCCAATTTTTGTCCGAGCGAATGGTGAGTGGAAAATAATGAGAATAATTTGTACACTGCAAATTGACGACAACTAAGCCCAAAAAGAGAATGTATATGAAAATGAAATCATTATATACCTCGATTACATTGATACAAAATCAAGTCTATACAATTTATTTTGTGGGAATACTTAGGAACAGACGTCCTAAATTAAACTCATTCTTCACATAATTCCTGTTGCCCATCCCTGGTCTACTCTGACTCATTACACAACTATATGTCTGGTCAACCAGTCTCCCTCCCTCCCTGCCCCGTCTCCCATTCTCCCTCCCTCCCTGCCCAGTCTCTCCATCTCCCATTCTCCCTCCCTGCCCAGTCTTCCAGTCCCCCCCCCCCCGTCTGCCCAGTCTCACATCCTTCCTCCCCCGCCCTGCCCAGTCTCCCTTCCTCCCCTCCCCTCCCCGCCCTGCCCAGTCTCCCTTCCTCCCCTCCCCTCCCCGCCCTGCCCAGTCTCCCTTCCTCCCCTACCCGCCCAGCCCAGTCTCCCTTCCTCCCCTACCGCCCTGCCCAGTCTCCCTTCCTCCCCGGCCCGCCCTGCCCAGTCTCCCTTCCTCCCCGCCCCGCCCAGTCTCCCTTCCTCCCCTTCCTCCCTGCCCAGTCTCCCTTCCTCCCCGCCCAGTCTCCCTTCCTCCCCGCCCCTCCCTGCCCAGTCTCCCTTCCTCCCCCGCTCCGCCTCCCTTCCTCCCCCCGCTCCGCCTCCATTCCTCCCCGCCCAGCCTCCCTTCCTCCCCGCCCAGCCTCCCTTCCTCCCCGCCCAGCCTCCCTTCCTCCCCGCCCAGTCTCCCTTCCTCCCCCGCCCTGCCCAGTCTCCCTTCCTCCCTCGCCCTGCCCAGTCTCCCTCGCCCTGCCCAGTCGCCCCGCCTCCCTTCTTTGTCTGAGCGAATGGTGGGTGGGGGGGTCGGAAAATAATGAGAATAATTTGTACACTGCAAATTGACGACAACTAAGCCCAAAAGAGAATGTATATGAAATGAAATCATTATATACCTCGATTACATTGAGACAAAATCAAGTCTATACAATTTATTTTGTGGGAATACTTAGGAACAGACGTCCTAAATTAAACTCATTCTTCACATAATTCCTGTTGCCAATCCCTGGTCTACTATGTCTGGTCAACCAGTCTCCCTCCCTCCCTCCCTCCCTCCCTCCCTGCCCCGTCTCCCATTCTCCCTCCCTGCCCAGTCTCCCCATCTCCCTTCCTCCCCGCCCAGTCCACCTTCCTCCCCGCCCCTCCCTGCCCAGTCTCCCTTCCTCCCCGCCCCTCCCTGCCTAGTCTCCCTTCCTCCCCGCCCTGCCCAGTCTCCCTTCCTCCCCGCCCCGCCCTGCCCAGTCTCCCTTCCTCCCCGCCCTGCCCAGTCTCCCTTCCTCCCCGCCCAGCCCAGTCTCCCTTCCTCCCCGCCCTGCCCAGTCTCCCTTCCTCCCCGCCCAGCCCAGTCTCCCTTCCTCCCCGCCCAGCCTCCCTTTCTCCCCGCCCGCCTCCCTTCCTCCCCGCCCGCCTCCCTTCCTCCCCGTCCGCCTCCCTTCCTCCCCGTCCAGTCTCCCTTCCTCCCCCGCTCCACCTCCCTTCCTCCCCGCCCAGTCTCCCTTCCTCTCCCGCCCTGCCCAGTCTCCCTTCCTCCCCCGCCCTGCCCAGTCTCCCTTCCTCCCTCGCCCTGCCCAGTCTCCCTCGCCCTGCCCAGTCTCCCTCGCCCTGCCCAGTCTCCCCTCCTCCCCCGCCCAGTCTCCCGCCCCGCCCTGCCACCCTTCCTCCCCCGCCCCACCGCCCTTCCTCCCCCGCCCCACCCTGCCCAGTCGCCCTTCCTCCCCCGCCCCACCCTGCCCAGTCTCCCTCGCCCCGCCCAGTCTCCCCTCCTCCCCCGCCCCGCCCAGTCTCCCCTCCTCCCCCGCCCAGTCTCCCCTTCTCCCCCGCCCAGTCTCCCCTTCTCCCCCGCCCCGCCTCCCTTCCTCCCCCGCACCGCCTCCCTTCCTCCCCCGCCCCGTCCAGTCGCCCTTCCTCCCCTGCCCCGCCTCCCTTCCTCCCCCGCCCCGCCTCCCTTCCTCCCCCGCCCCGTCGCCCTTCCTCCCCCGCCCCGCCCCGCCGCCCTTCCTCCCCCGCCCCGCCCTGCCCAGTCGCCCTTCCTCCCCCGCCCCGCCCTGCCCAGTCGCCCTCCCTCCCTGGTTTCCTTTTTCCCGTGGCAACAGGTCACAAATCTTGCTGCTGTGATGCACACTGTGGAATTTCACCCAGTAGATGAGAGTTTTATCAAAATTGAGTTTGTTTTCAAATTCTTTGTGGGTCTGTGCAATCTGAGGGAAATATGTCTCTCTAATATGGTCATACATTTGGCAGGAGGTTAGGGAGTGCAGCTCAGTTTCCACCTCAGTTTGTGGGCAGTGTGTGTATCCTTTTAGGTGGTTGTAGAATTTAATGTCTCTTTTCAGGATTTTGATGATTATCGGCCTAATTCTGCTCTGCATGCATTATTTGGTGTTTTGCGTTGTACACGGGAGATATTTTTGCAGAATTCTGCATGGAGTCTCAAGTTGTTTTTTCCCCCAGACCTCACAACCATGAAGGGCAATGGGTTCTATAACTGATTCAAGTATTTCTTGGAAGATCCTAATTGGAATGTCAAATTTTATGTTCCTTTTGATGGCATAGAATGCCCTTCTTGTCTTGTCTCAGGTAACTTCCACAAAGCTGTGAATGAGCTGAGGTGCTGCTGTTTAGGCCGAGGTATGTATAGTTTGTGTGCTCTAGGGACACAGTGTCTATGGAATTTGTATTTGTGGTCCTGGCAACTGGACCTTTTTGGAAAACCATTATTTTTTGTCTTACTGAGATTTACTGTTGTCAGGGCCCAGGTCTGACAGAATCTGTGCATAAGATCTAGGTGCTGCTGTAGGCCCTCCTTGGTTGGTGACAGAAGCACCAGATCATCAGCAAACAGTAGACATTTGACTTCAGATTCTAGTAGGGTTAGGCCGGGTGCTGCAGACCTTTCTAGTGCCCTCGCCAACTTGTTGAAGAGGGTGGGGCTTAAGCTGCATCACCCCACAGTCTGTGGAAAGACATTTGTTTTTTTTGCCAATTTTAACCCCACACTTGTTTGTGTACATGGATTTAATCATGTTGTGTTTTTTTCCCCCAAACACCACTTTCCATCAATTTTGTATAGCAGACCCTTTTTTAAATCAAAAAAGAATGAGAAGACTTCGCCTTTGTTTGTTTGTTTGTCCATTAGGGAGTGCAGGGTGAATACATACTCTGTTGTATGGTAATTTGGTAAAAATCCAATTGACATTTGCTCAGTACATTGTTTTCACTGAGGAAATGTACGAGTCTGCTGTTAATGATAATGCAGAGGATTTCCCCAAGGTTGTATATTGATGCATATCCCACGGTAGTTATTGGGGTCAAATTTGTCTCCACTTTTGTGGATTAGGGTGTTCTGTGCTTGGTTCCAAATATTGGGGAAGATGCCAGAGCTAAGGATGATGTTAAAGAGTAAGTATAGCCAATTGGAATTTATTTTTGGGTTGGAGGGTTTGTATTTCGTCCTGTAGTTCATTCAATGTAATTGGAGAATCCAGTGGGTTCTTATAGTCTCTAATAGTTGATTCTAAGATCTGTATTTCATCATGTATATGTTTTCACTGTTTGTTCTTGTTTAGCGGTTTCCAATTTTTCCTGAAAGTGGTTAGATTCTATGGATTGTTCAATTACATTGAGCTGATTTCTGATTTTCTTCGGCTCACTCACTGACGAGTAGGGACCATGGCTACCCAAGTGTGTGTGTGTGTGTGTGAGAGAGAGATAGTAGGGACCATGGCTACCCCAGTGTGTGTGTGTGTGTGTGTGTGTGTGTGTGTGAGAGAGAGTACGGACCATGGCTACCCCAGTGTGTGTGTGTGTGTGTGTGTGTGTGTGAGAGAGAGTAGGGACCATGGATACCCCAGTGTGTGTGTGTGTGTGTGTGTGTGTGTGTGTGTGTGTGTGTGTGTGTGTGTGAGAGAGAGAGTAGGGACCATGGCTACCCCAGTGTGTGTGTGTGTGAGAGATAGTAGGGACCATGGCTATCCCTGTGTGTGTGTGTGTGTGTGTGTGTGTGTGAGAGAGATAGTAGGGACCATGGCTATCCCTGTGTGTGTGTGTGTGTGAGAGATAGTAGGGACCATGGCTATCCCTGTGTGTGTGTGTGTGTGTGTGTGTGTGTGTGTGTGTGTGTGTGTGTGTGTGTGAGAGAGAGTAGGGACCATGGCTACCCCAGTGTGTGTGTGTGTGAGAGATAGTAGGGACCATGGCTATCCCTGTGTGTGTGTGTGTGTGTGTGTGTGTGTGTGTGTGTGTGTGTGTGAGAGAGAGATAGTAGGGACCATGGCTATCCCTGTGTGTGTGTGTGTGTGAGAGATAGTAGGGACCATGGCTATCCCTGTGTGTGTGTGTGTGTGTGTGTGTGTGTGTGTGTGTGTGTGTGTGTGTGTGTGTGTGTGTGTGTGTGTGTGTGTGTGTGTGTGAGAGAGATAGTAGGGACCATGGCTACCCCAGTGTGTGTGTGTGATAGATAGTAGGGACCATGGCTTCCCCAGTGTGTGTGTGTGTGTGTGTGTGTGTGTGTGTGTGTGTGTGTGTGTGAGAGAGAGAGAGAGAGAGAGTAGGGACCATGGCTACCCCAGTGTGTGTGTGGGTGTGTGTGTGTCAGAGTAGGGACCATGGCTTCCTTAGTGTGTGTGTGTGTGAGAGTAGGGACCATGGATACCCCAGTGCGTGTGTGTGTGTGTCAGAGTAGGGACCATGGCTTCCCTAGTGTGTATGTGTGTGCGTGCGTGCGAGAGAGAGTAGGGATCATGGCTTCCCCAGTGTGTGTGTGTGTGTGTGTGAGAGAGAGTAGGGATCATGGATACCCCAGTGTGTGTGTGTGTGTGTCTCATAGTAGGGACCATGTCTACCCCAGTGTGGAGTAGGGTTGGTTTATTACCTCTTCTGTCTCCTGAGCCTCTTCTCCATCCTCCTCCACCACCACCAGGGTCAGCTTGCTCTTCTTAAAGTCTAGACGGGTGATCTTGGGCCTGGGGGACAGACACACACACTAGTGTTTCAGATACAACAGGTGTAAGATGTTTTCCAGTTGTTCTGTTAAAAAAACAAGGACATCCTTACTATCTATTGACACAGGGCTTTGTCCATTGGAAAGTGAACGCACCAGCAGAGTTAGGAGCTTAAATGTGCTCTTACCAGAAGAACAGGCCTATCTTAGTCTCTCCCTCAAACACCAGCACTCCAGTTGGAGTCAGTCCTAACTGGTATTCATTACCATCTCGAGCCTGGAGGGGAAAGAGGACACACCCATTCAGCGCAGTATTCCTGTTTATATGTTTGTCACCGTCGTTAAATCGTCACTATGGCGTCACACTGTCGCAATTGCCTACCTGGTTAAATAAAGGTGAAATAAATCAAATAAAAAACTAGCGCACTGCGTTTCCCTTTTTACATTCACATCATTTAGCAGACGCTCTTATCCAGAACGACGAAGAGTAGTGAGAGCAAACGTCTTCATACTGCTCCCCCGTGGGAATCAAACCCACAACCCTGGCGTTGAAAGTGCCATGCTCTACCAGGTGAGAGACACAGGACTGGTACAGCACGTTCTGTTCTCCTCACCTTGACCATGTGCATGTCCACCCCATACATCTCCAGCCACTTGGCCTTGTTCAGGTAGTTAATCTCTGCCTGCGACGGCATCTGGCCTCTGGGATGGAGCAGAGGGAGAAAATACAGAATACTGGGTTGAATAGGAGATGGGGTGCGTGTGTGCGAGAGAGAGAGAGAGACAAGGTCACATACAAAGAATGCTGACTTGAGATGAACCCCGACGGATGATTCTAAACCTTAAACATTAACATCTCAGCCATGAGGAAGTCATACAACACAGGAAGCCCATGCATGTCCCAGGGTTAAAAAACAGACTATGATAATATTGATCCTCATGTAACCTCTGGTCAACCCCGGTCCACACCGACACATGCTTTAAAACCTGTTAGGGCTAGGGCAGAATACTGCCCCCTTTGGAGGAATTGCGTGCCCATAGTAAACAGAAAAAAAATCTGTCCAAAATTGCTAATATATGCCTATAATAATTATTATTGAATAGAAAACACTCTAAAGCTTCTAAAACCGTTCAAATTATGTCTCTATGTAAAGCAGAACTCACAGGGCAGCCATTCTCCCAAACTCTCTCTGTCATCAGGAAATTTGGGCCAACTTTGATGTCATCGCCCCCACCCTTCCCAACCAGCTACGGATCTGGGAACAGTTTCTATCTCTTCAGCGAGATGTCTTCTTTCAATAGGGCGTTTCATTGTGAGAATTGTCTGTTCGAGTTGAGAATTGTTTTGCACGTTTAAAACATCCTAAAGCTTGATTCTGCACTTAGTTTGACCAGTTTAGTCGACATATAATATGTAATTTTGAACTTTTGATGCGCAACCCCTTGAATTTTGGCTGCATTTCAGCCGGAATTTGTCGCGTTTGAGAACACAAAGACACAGACTTGAAAACTAAACGCAGTTTTTGGTAAGTATGACTCCTTACATGACTTATGATCGAAGACCATCAAAGGTAAGGGAATATTTATGTGGTAAATTTGTGTTTCTGTTGACTCCAACGTAGCGGAGAAATATTGCTAATGTCTGAGCGCCGTCTCAGATGATTGAATAGTGAACGATTTCTGTAACGTTAAAAATAAATGTGACAAAGCGATTGCATTAAGAAGGAGTGTATCTTTCTAACTATATGTAGAACATGTATATTTAGTCAAAGTTTATGATGTGTATTGCTGTTATCTGGCAGAGATATCATAATTTCTCCGGACATTCTAGTAGCATTTTTTGAACATGACCGTCAATGTAAACAGTGATTTATGGATATGTACTGTATAACATGTCCTATTACTGTCATCTGATGAAGATTTTCAAAAGGTTAGTGAATTATTTTTCTTTTAATCCTGGTTTTGTGATTGCATCTTTTGTTCGACAAATATGGCTATTTAAATTAGCCGTATCTTTGGTGGTGGTTTGACATAAATATGTGCTATGTTTTCGCCGTAAAACATTTTAGAAATCTGACTTGCTGGGTAGATGAACAAGGTGTTTATCTTTCATTTGAGCTATTGGACTTGTTAATGTGTGGAGGTTAAATATTTCGAAGAATATTTTTGCATTCTGTGCGCCACTGTTTCAGTTGAGCAGGGGGGGTGGTACCCCTTGGGGAACGTGGTAGCGTGAACAAGTTTTAAATCAAGTTCTAAAAATAAGTGTACTTAACCCGGCCTGGGAACACCCCCAGCTTGAGTACATCAAGGGTGATCAGATAATATAGGTGTCCTATAGTCCATGGATGACCTGCTGTCTGCTCCCCAAGGAGGGTTTAACTAGGTAGGTGAGTAACCAACTACTGGTACCCAAACGCCTGGCCGTAACGCCTGGCCGTAACCCCAGGCCGTAACGCCTGACCGTAACCCCTGGCCGTAACGCGTGACCGTAACGCGTGACCGTAACCCCTGGCCGTAACCATTGTAACATAAAGGCAGTATAAGATAGGCAATACAACCCCTAGACATTGGTAACACTTTACACTAGCTTTCATTAAAACATTACCTTGTAAATGATCTATCGATGGTGATCCCATGAAGTGTTACTCAGACATGCGACATCATTGTTTTACCTGCACTCCTTCCAGGTGTTGAAGATGGCCAGCTCCATGGCCTCCGTCTGCTCTGGCATGAAGCGGAACTCAGACACCATGTCCAGAGCATGCTCCGCAGGGTCACAGTCTCCCAGCTCAGCTGGAACACAACAGGTTACATACGGAGTACTTTAAACCTAACCACAACTCAGACACCCTAACCAACCCCAACCCCATGTCCAGAGCATGCTCCGCAGGGTCAGTCTCCCAGCTCAGCTGGAACACAACCATTGACATGAGTTCTCAGAATCAAATCAAATTTTATTTGTCTCATGCGCCAAATATAACAGGTATATAGACCTTACCATGAAAAGCTTACTTACAAGCCCTTAATCAACAGTGCAGTTCAAGATAGGTCTCATCATTGATCAGGCCTACCACTGTTTTGTCATCTTAATGATGGTGTTGGTGTCGTGCTTGACCACGCAGTCGTGGGTGAATAGGGAGTACAGGAGGGGACTAAGCACGCACCCCTGAGGGGAACCGGTGTTGAGGATCAGCATGGCAGATGTGTTGTTACCTACCCTCACCACCTGGGGCCGGTCCGTCAGGACATACAGGATCCAGTTGCAGAGGGAGGTGTTTAGTCCCAGGGTCCTTAGCTTAGTGATGATCTTTGTGGGCACTATGGTGTTGAACGCTGAGGTTACCTTCACATTCTTGGGCACAGGGACTATGGGGGTCTGCTTGAAACATGTGGGTATTACAGACTCTGGAGAGGTTGAAAATGTCAGTGAAGACACTTTCCAGTTGGTTTGTGCATGCTCTGAATACACGCCATGGTAATCCGTCTGGCCCCATGGCCTTGTGAATGTTGACCTGTTTAAAGGATCTTGCTTACATCAGCTACGGTGAGCGTGATCACACAGCCTCCCGGAAAAGATGGTGCTCTCATGCATGCTTCAGTGTCATTTGCCTCAAAACGAGCATAACAATACATTTAGCTCATCTGGAAGGCTCGCGGCTGGGTTTCCCTTTGTAGTCCATAACATTTTGCAAGCCCTGCCACATCCGATGAATGTCAGATTGAATCCAACTACACCGGCTCTTAGTCCTGTATTGACGCTTTGCCTATTTGATGGTTTGTCTGAGGGCATAGTGGGATTTCTTATAAGTGTCCATATTAGTGTCCCGCTCCTTGAAAGCGGCAGCTCTAGCTTTTAGCTCGATGCGGATGTTGCTTCTGGTTGGGATAAGTATGTATGGTCATTGTGTGGACGACGTCCTCAATGCACGTATTGATTAAGCCGGGGACTGAGGTGGTATACTCAATGCCTTTGGATGAATCACGGAACATATTCCAGTCTGTGCTAGCAAAACAGTCCTGCAGCGTAGCATCCGTGTCATCGGACCAATTCTGTATTGAGCGAATCACTGGTACTTCCTGCTTTAGTTTTTGCTTGTAGGCAGGAATCAGGAGGATAGAGGTATGGCCAGATTTGCCAAATGGAGGGCGATCGAGAGCTTTGTATGCGTGTCTGTGTGGAGTAAAGGTGGTCTAGAATTTCTGTTCCTCTGGCTGCACGTTGCTGGTAGAAATTAGGTAAAAACAGATTTAAATTTGCCTGCATTAAAGTCCCAGGCCACTAGGAGCGCTGCTTCTGGATGAGCATTTTCTTGTTTGCTTATGGCCTTATACAGCTTTGTGGTGGTATATAGACGGCTATGAATAATATAGATGAGAACTTTTGGTAGATAGAGTACCTCATGATAAGCTGTAGACCACACTACCTCAGGCGAGCAATACCTTGTGACTTCTTTAACATTAGACATCGTGCACCATCAGTTATTATAGACAAATAGACGCACACCCCCTTGCCCCTCGTCTTACCAGACGTAGCTACTCTGTTCTGGCGATTTACACAGAAAACCAGCTAGCTCTATATTATCCGTGTCGTCGTTCAGCCACGACTTGGTGAAACATAAGATGTTAGTTTTTAAATGTCCCGTTGGTCTCGACCGTAGATCGATCAGTTTGTTTTCCGGTGATTGCACGTTGGCAAATAGAACCGATGGTAATGGTGATTTACTCATTCGCCTACGAATCCTAACATTCCGACCCTCTCCCATGCTAACTCCACCTTTTCTTCACGCGAATGATGGGGATTCGGACACGTTCTACAGAAAGCAGTATATCCTTAAGAGTCAGACTCAATAACGAAAAAAATCTTTATCCAGTTCGAGGTGAGTAATCGCTGTTCTGATGTCCAGAAGCTCATAAGAGACGGTAGCAGCAACCGTATGTACATAATTACAGGTTACAAACAATGCGGAAAAAACTAACAAAATAGCACAGTTGGTTAGGAACGGCGCCATTATATATCCTTGTTAAGGCAATTTGCTATCTGGGGTCTGGGCTTGTTTTGCAATAAAAGTTAAGCTAATGAGAACCTGTGGGCATGTATTGTTCTGCCCCCATCATTTTGGTCACTGACTAAGGACCTATAGATAACCTGCTAGCTATTCATTCAATTTGTACATTTTGAATTGCCCCCCCCCCCCTTAAATTCCTAAAACTCACTAGGACACTAACATTCAAATACATCCAAATCACATTCAAGCCGAGCAAGAGACCTCCAATGACGCCTCACTCTCCTCCTTCCCTAAATAGCAGCATGTAGATAACGTCTGACTCTGCAGGCTGGGGGATAAATAGAGCTGCAGTGTGACTCTGCAGGCTGGGGGATAAATAGGGATGCAGTGTGACTCTGCAGGCTGGGGGATAAATAGGGCTGCAGTGTGACTCTGCAGGCTGGGGGATAAATAGGGCTGCAGTGTGACTCTGCAGGCTGGGGGATAAATAGAGCTGCAGTGTGACTCTGCAGGCTGGGGGATAAATAGGGCTGCAGTGTGACTCTGCAGGCTGGGGAATAAATAGGGCTGCAGTGTGACTCTGCAGGCTGGGGGATAAATAGAGCTGCAGTGTGACTCTGCAGGCTGGGGGATAAACAGGGCTGCAGTGTGACTCTGCAGGCTGGGGGATAAACAGGGCTGCAGTGTGACTCTGCAGGCTGGGGGATAAATAGAGCTGCAGTGTGACTCTGCAGGCTGGGGGATAAATAGGGATGCAGTGTGACTCTGCAGGCTGGGGGATAAATAGAGCTGCAGTGTGACTCTGCAGGCTGGGGGATAAATAGGGATGCAGTGTGACTCTGCAGGCTGGGGGATAAATAGGGCTGCAGTGTGACTCTGCAGGCTGGGGGATAAATAGAGCTGCAGTGTGACTCTGCAGGCTGGGGGATAAACAGGGCTGTAGTGTGACTCTGCAGGCTGGGGGATAAATAGAGCTGCAGTGTGACTCTGCAGGCTGGGGGATAAATAGGGCTGCAGTGTGACTCTGCAGGCTGGGGGATAAATAGAGCTGCAGTGTGACTCTGCAGGCTGGGGGATAAATAGAGCTGCAGTGTGACTGCAGGCTGGGGGATAAATAGAGCTGCAGTGTGACTGCAGGCTGGGGGATAAATAGAGCTGCAGTGTGACTCTGCAGGCTGGGGGATAAATAGAGCTGCAGTGTGACTCTGCAGGCTGGGGGATAAATAGGGCTGCAGTGTGACTCTGCAGGCTGGGGGATAAATAGGGCTGCAGTGTGACTCTGCAGGCTGGGGAATAAATAGGGCTGCAGTGTGACTGCAGGCTGGGGGATAAATAGAGCTGCAGTGTGACTCTGCAGGCTGGGGGATAAATAGAGCTGCAGTGTGACGCTGCAGGCTGGGGGATAAACAGGGCTGCAGTGTGACTCTGCAGGCTGGGGGATAAACAGGGCTGCAGTGTGACTCTGCAGGCTGGGGGATAAATAGAGCTGCAGTGTGACTCTGCAGGCTGGGGGATAAATAGGGATGCAGTGTGACTCTGCAGGCTGGGGGATAAATAGAGCTGCAGTGTGACTCTGCAGGCTGGGGGATAAATAGGGATGCAGTGTGACTCTGCAGGCTGGGGGATAAATAGGGCTGCAGTGTGACTCTGCAGGCTGGGGGATAAATAGAGCTGCAGTGTGACTCTGCAGGCTGGGGGATAAACAGGGCTGTAGTGTGACTCTGCAGGCTGGGGGATAAATAGAGATGCAGTGTGACTCTGCAGGCTGGGGGATAAATAGGGATGCAGTGTGACTCTGCAGGCTGGGGGATAAATAGGGCTGCAGTGTGACTCTGCAGGCTGGGGGATAAATAGAGCTGCAGTGTGACTGCAGGCTGGGGGATAAACAGGGCTGTAGTGTGACTCTGCAGGCTGGGGGATAAATAGAGCTGCAGTGTGACTCTGCAGGCTGGGGGATAAACAGAGCTGCAGTGTGACTCTGCAGGCTGGGGGATAAATAGAGCTGCAGTGCGACTCTGCAGGCTGGGGGATAAATAGATAGGGCGTCACTATGTTATCTGGGTGGTGGAAGTGAGGAGAGACTCCGTTATCAGCGATGTGCTCCAGGACTAAGGACAGACACCCAATCTGGCTGCCAAACAGAGTGGAATCTAGCTACGGACTGGACATTCAGATGGTGTTGCATTCCAACCTGAGACATCGTTTGACTCACTGGCCATTTGGCTAGCAGAACAGAATACAGTCTAAAGAATGAAGAGCTGACCCTAAAAACAGTGTGACCGTTTAAGTGTGACTGTTTTGTTTAGGAAGGGCCATTATGAGTTCTGGCTAAGAATAATTGAGAAAAATAGTGGTTTTGCTGTATGTGAAAAGGGGGTGTGGAGGATTTCTATGAAAAGGGGAGGGAGTGAGATCGAGAGAGAGGGAGTATGTGAGAGAGAACGAAGGAACGAGGGAGAGGGCTGGATTAGGAGGCATTTGTAGAGAGCTGGGCACTAACGAGCTGGCATTTACCCCACAGAGGAGCTGGAAGAGTGGGAGGGAGAGAGAGAGGCAGGGGCGATCGCTTCCTTTCAGAACAACCCTGGAGTGCTCATTTACAGTTGAAACACTCAGCAAGGACTGCAGCCTCAGCAGTTCTCCAACCCTTTGGAAAGACAGTTCTGGGATGTGGGTACAGGGCTACATTCCATTTTCCATGAATACTCCACCATGTTACCAGGCTCTGAAGACTACTGGGGTGCTGTGGGCTCTCCCTTCTGACAGATTAGATTCCACCCCTCTCAGAAAAGTGCAACTCCGTGGATCTCATTGAAGAAGAGTGACAACCACAGCAAGACATTAGACCATCCTAGTTCTTACCTTGTAACGAGAAGGCTGCCAGTTCCACTGCTGTGTCCAAAGGGCATTCTAACCTGTGATACGAGGAGGAGTGGACAATATATTATTGTCTGGATGCTGTTGTTTTCAACATGGAGGTACAGTCCGCTCTAGGCAAGGAGACTGTCTGAGGAGATCAGTCACAGCTGTTAGACCAGGGAACTACGGAGGTAATACAGTACACTGGATCTAACAGCCTGTGTCTCTCTCCAGAGCTCACGCTCTCTCACACACACTCACAACCCTGTATTATAGGATCACCACACAGACATAACATGAACACTAATCCCCCGTATCGAAAACAGATACTAATATTCACACTACTTATGGATATAAATAATTCCATTCCCCAACATCAATTGTGTAATCCACTACTGTAGCTAAACCTCGTAGCATCTGTACCATGATGCAACAGAACAGATGTAGCCAAAATTAAATTATGTACTTTAGCCTACAGACATCAAATATGTTAAATATAATGAAGCACATGAACTATACACTGATCTAATTTACTGTACATCTAATCTACTACAGGAAGAGGACAACTGTTGAGTGCGGAGGGTTACTTACTTGCCACTGAGGAGGTCTTGCTTTAGTTGTAATACAAATAGATATCTGAAGGAACAAAAAAAGGTCAAAAGTCCAGATAACTGACCAATCAATCAAATGTTCATCAACATAAATGTTCTGAAAACAACTGGTTGATACTAATAACACGACGACGACAAGCTGACCTGGTCAACTCCTCGTGCAGGTTGTTGGGTTCTGAGGAGTAGAACTTAACTCTCATGTGAAGGCAGTATGGAGGTCCGACTGCACAGAGAAATAGGAAGACCGAGATAAAGGAAAAGAACCCGAGGTGTGAAAGTTGGAATGCCAGTAACGAAATCAATCCATTTCTGGCTGTTACATGAAAGCACCAGTTTATCCATCTGTCATCAGTTTATTCATTCAACGTCTCTACAGCTCTAGGTATCCATTGGTACAGAAGGAGACAGTAGAAGAAAATATAGGTTGTGCATCTTCAGTGACTGTTAGGTAAAGAAGAGATACTTACTTTTGACTTGTTTTTTAATGCTTTTTGTAATGTCAAGCCAATGCTGTGAAAGATGAAAAGACGTCTGTGAGGCATGAACAATGTAAGAGGTAGAGGCTGGGGTTTAGGAGAGAGAGCGGTTTCCAAATCGCGCTGTGGCAGAGACCTTCAGTCCTCTCCCCCAGATTCCTCTCTCTCCAGTCCTCCCTCTCTCCTCTCCCTCCTTCCATGCCCTTCACACCATATCAGCATACACAAGCTGCTGGATCTCTGACAGATAGAGGCACTTCAAAATAACTTTCTGAAAAGAACTAGACTTGAACTTCCCATAAGAAAAACCCTACGTTAGAAAACCAAAAGTACGTAAACTGAACGATGTTATTCAAAATCACTATTCCAGAGAGGAGTTGAGAGTGGATAATTCTAACCAAAACAAACCCCTTCTTGGTTCTCTGTTCTTACCGGTACTTGTGCAGAGTCCATGAAGCGTAGTCCGAAGTAGTCCTTCTCTACGATGTCCAGATGGTACATGACCTGGTCAAACAGCTCCTCACCCTTGGCTTTTTTCTGACAGGACAGAGAGAGGTCAGAGGTCACAACACACAGTCATTAGTCTGGAAGCAATGTCAGCAACCTAATCAATCTTTCAACAGACAAGACATTTCACTGGGTTCTCTTTAGTATCTTGATAACTGTTGCTAAATGGTTTTCATTATGGTCAACAATACAAATAGAATGAGCGATTGTAGTGAAGTTTGACTGAGAGACACCACTGGTGGAAAAGAGAACATATGGATCTGTTTTAGGTGTTTGGTACTCTTCCCTGATATTTCATTCCCCAGACCTGGTGTTGATTTCATTGCCTCTGACTAGAAAACACCAGAAAGAGAGACAAACACTAAGTAGAACACATATTTTTTGCTTCGCCCACTTTAAAAACCAGGCACATTGCCATGCTCAGAATCAGACGGAGAGCTAGCCAGTGCTACTCCTGTTTGTAGCCTGCAGCGGTACTAGCAAGTTCACTACACGGCGGGGCCAACTTCAAAACAGCTGGAAGGAAGGACAACCAAACGGAGGTTGCCATGGCAATCTGTTCGAAGGCACCTGCACAGTGAGTCAGTGGCTGGCTCATGTGGGCCCAGCCAGCCTCTCTACTCAACATCCTGACGACACAGCGTCCGGCCTGGAGCCCTGTCCTGTAGAGAGACATCTCTCAGCTAGTGGCTGATCTACAGTCAACCTATTAAAACAAAACGCTCCCTCTGACTCCCCCTGTCCTGTCTCACCGGGCCACGGGTTGGCTCGGCCACGCCACCGGGCCGCGGGTTGGCTCGGCCACGCCACCGGGCCGCGGGTTGGCTACGCCACGCCACCGGGCCGCGGGTTGGCTACGCCACGCCACCGGGCCGCGGGTTGGCTACGCCACGCCACCGGGCCGCGGGTTGGCTACGCCACGCCACCGGGCCGCGGGTTGGCTCGGTCACGCCTGAATGAACAAAGCTTAGGGAAGGAGAGAAAACATCCCTTGTAGTGGATGGGAGAGTTCACGTCATCCTTTAGACTGTTTCTTTCGTGAACACAAGCAACTTATTACTCAGAGGAGACACTCCCAAGTGCTCAACAAGGGTAACTCACCACACTAAAGACAGAGGTTAATCATAAACAGTTACCACATGCAGCAAAGCCTGCAACAGTATCGCTGAAACCTAACAAGCACATTACCGGTGGTGACACTGCTGTAGACACAGATAAAGCACACAGCCACACACACACACACCCTGCAGGGGAACAAACATTGACATTAGCAGAGAGGACACATGCCTGCCCTGCCCATCTCTGGTCCAGCGTGCTATGCTAGTGTGGTCATGATGAGAGGAGAGGGGTGGATGGTGCCATTGCACAGTGTTAGCCCCAGCCTGCCGGACGCTCACGCAGGCCCCATAAAGTTGGCATTGCTCACAAAGGAGCCCCGCAACCAGGAACAATAGACACAAAGGAGCCCCGCAGCCAGGGACAATAGACACAAAGGAGCCCCGCAGCCAGGAACAATAGACACGAAGGAGCCCCGCAGCCAGGGACAATAGACACAAAGGAGCCCCGCAGCCAGGGACAAGACACAAAGGAGCCCCGCAACCAGGAACAATAGACACGAAGGAGCCCCGCAGCCAGGGACAATAGACACAAAGGAGCCCCGCAGCCAGGGACAATAGACACAAAGGAGCCCCGCAACCAGGGACAATAGACACAAAGGAGCCCCGCAGCCAGGGACAATAGACACAAAGGAGCCCCGCAGCCAGGAACAATAGACACAAAGGAGCCATTGTGCGCTCCAGTGAACCCCGGGCCTCGCTGCCACACTGTTCACCAGAGGTTTCCAGCCTGCCCGGCCAACTATCTGCCTGGAGACACAGTTACATGTCTAAGGCTGCTCGATGCATGCACGTCAGAGAGCCACTGGGGCAGGACAGAGGGAGGGGACAAGAAACATGGCAGCCCTCCTCCTAACATAGTCTTAAAGCTCGAGGCTCCCTCATTCAGACTGGAGTCCAGTAGCTGTCCGAGGAGAGGTGAATCATCAGGTTCTCCACTGTGCTGCCTGTCTGAAGAGGGAGGTCTGCTATTGCAGACGTGTAACTCTAGGAAACCCTTTGGGTGGGCATACCCAAGCCTTCAACCATCTTGGTAAGGGCAATAAACATGCTACGCCACACAGTTTCTTTAAGAGTTATTCTGGACTGTTGACTAGCACTAAAACCTAACTCATTGTTAAATCAGAATGCATTAGGCCTGTTTAGGTAACAACATCCGTTTCTCCTGACCAAGTGAGCTCAAGTCCCCCCCATGGTATCCTTACAGTGAAAAGGACTGGACAGTGAACATGCAAAGGTGTTTCTAAAATAAGTTGAATCATTCATGGTTTTACAAATACCAGCCCTATTGGTCAACATGTTTATTCACTCTGTTTAATCCCACTATTCCAGCTAGTCCCAAGTGTGGCTGCAGCAGCAGCATGCTAGTCAGACATCACACAGAGCATGTAAACAAAGGAACAACCCATTAGACCCGAAGCTGTGTCAGAACACCAACACCAGGCCTTGACGATTAGAATCACTCAGTGAGTTATTGCCTGGGGAGCCAATCGACAGCCTAAACAGAACATTGGTTAGTGTAAAGGGAAGAAGAACACACACAAAAAAAATAAAAAATAAACTGTTCTGCTTTGCTGTGTAACACTTAAAGGGGGAATTTGCAGCAGGTGGAAACAGTAGGTGGAAACAGTAGGTGGAAACAGTAGGTGGAAACAGTAGGTGGAAACAGCGCCACGGCCGCACCATTGTTATTGTTGCCGAGCTGACGTCGTGCTGCGTGGTTTAAAAATGCCAGTACACATTGTGCTCTTATATTGTGCGTGCAATGATGTCCGAGGAGGAAAAACAGTGTTTCGTTGTTTACAGTAACTTATTTGTTGTTGAATATCACAGACGGATGTCATCAGGACTCTTAACGGTAGAGATACACAGCCACAGCGAACACCTTATGTACGTTCCCATGAAAATGAAGAAGCTATTAGAAAACTACCCACTGTTTCTCATGTCTGTAATCAAAAGACTCATTCGGTCCTGCACAGCAGCATGAGAGACAGTACTGATGGGACTGAACAAAGACGGTTCATTCTTAATAGGTTTGAGCCAATCAGTTGTGTTGTGACAAGGTAAGGGTGGTACACAGAAGACAGCCGTATTTGGTAAAAGACGAAGTCCATATTATGACAAGAACAGCTCAAATGAGCAAAGAGAAAACGACGGTCCATCATTATTTGAAAACATGAAGGTCAGTCAATCCAGAACATTTCAAGAACTCTTATAGTTTCTTCAAGTGCAGTCGCAGAAACCATCAAGCACTATGATGAAACTGGCTCTCATGAGGACCGCCACAGGAAAGGAAGACGCAGAGTTACCTCTGCTGCAGAAGATAAGTTCATTAGAGTTACCAGCCTCAGAAATTGCAGCCCAAATAAATGCTTAAGAGTTCGAGTAACAGACATCTCAACATCAACTGTTCAGAGGAGACAGTGTGAATCAGGCCTTCATGGTTGAATTGCTACAAAGAAACCACTACTAAAGGACACCCATAACAAGAAGAGACTTGCTTGGGCAATGGACATTTGACTAAGGCTGTAACGTAAAGAATGTGGATAAATATAAGCCCCACTTATAAATTAATTGTATTATCAAAATAGTTTAACCTGCTTTTTTGCAATAATCACTTATCTGGTTTTCATGGTAGTCTATGAAAATTCCCTTTTTGTTAAAAATGTAACCATACCCAGGCATATAATGCACATTCACTAATAATGACCAACTTCCTGTAGCAGGCATTATAGAAAATTAACACAGGTCTCAAACAATGTCTCAAGCACAAGCCCACATGCTAGTGGGTAGCCATCTAAATCTATATATTTCAAGTTAGGTCAACTTGGATCAATATTCTAGAAAACAAGGCAGAACAGTTGAATTATGAACACACCCTTCTGTCCGTCTCCAACTGTTTGAACAGCATGCTAGCCTGTCCACTTTGTTCCGATTGTTGAAATCAAGCGGCTTACCTTATTTCTCAGAATGAGAACGAGTTGCCAATTCCTTATATAAAAATGGTGTTTTAAGCTTATTGCACATTTATAAAAAAACATAGACTAGACAGCTAGTATAAGTCTTTGGCTAAAACACTGCTGGTGGTACATGGTGAAGTGAGAGGTTTCACTCTCCACAAAATCTGTCCAAAATAAGGCCAATGCGTAACTATAGGCTTATTTTTGACCTAAACTTGTCACCTGCCTTCCGCCTTTGGGACAGCAACTCCCATTGTTAGGGTGGAGACATAAGCATCTCGTCATTATATTCAGATCTCTTGTGGGGCGGCAGGGTAGCCTAGTGGTTAGAGCGTTGGACTAGTAACCGGAAGGTTGTGAGTTCAAACCCCCGAGCTGACAAGGTACAAATCTGTCGTTCTGCCCCTGAACAGGCAGTTAACCCACTGTTCCCAGGCCGTCATTGAAAATAAGATTTGTTCTTAACTGACTTGCCTGGTTAAATAAAGGTAAAATAAAAATAAAATAAAAATAGTGTAAATGGGAAGGTGCACAGCACAGGAACGAAGGAGACCAAAGTCCAAAAAGACAACATGAGACAAACACTCATAAAAATTAAAATACCAAAAATACTTGCAATACAGGCATATGGAATATGGCGCAAAAACATACATACAAATTAATTTGATATATCGCTCAGACCTAGTAGGATCTCAGAGCAATGGAAGGAGATCACTAAGTACTATACAGCAGAGCCTTATGAATGGGAATGGACTGAAACCAGCACCAATGGCACACAGAGAGCATCAGCCTCAGGGCACCTGGCATGACCAAAAACATGTGTCTGCTCCTTCCATTTAAAATACCTTTGGAAAGCCCTGTACCAATTATTCCCTCGTTTACTTTCTCATGGGGTGTGCCTTGACATCAGTTGAAACTGAAACAACAGGTTAGATATTCAGAATCTTTCCCATTGTGTTGTGTGTAAAGTCTCACCGCTAGGTCCACACTGACGTCTGTGCCGTCCAGCATTGACACACAGCAGGTGATGACAGACTTGGAGTCCCCGGCAGCAGGGATGTGTGTGGTGGCCCGCTGGGCCTCTCTCAACCGGGCCTTGTCAGCATGCTTACCGATGGACTGTCGACCCAGCGTCCGGCGGAGGAAACTCAGCATGGTGGGGCCTGGTGAACACTACCTGCACATGCGAGAGAAAGGATTAAATGATACAATCGGTTGAGTTCCTCAATCAGATCGTGATGTTAAATGTATACTGCAGCTTTGTTTGAACTTTTCCAGTTGAAAAGCAATATCACAAGTATACAGTTGAAGTCAGAAGTTTACATACACTTAGGTTGGAGTCATTAAATTTGATTTGATTTGATTTAAAACTCATTTTATCAACCACTCCACACATTTCTTGTTAACAAACTGTAGTTTTGGCAAGTCGGTTAGGACATCTACTTTGGCAATGACAAGTATTTTTTCCAACAATTGTATACATACATATTATTTCACTATATCAAAATTCAAGTGGGTCAGAAGTTTACATACACTAAGTTGACTGTGCCTTTAAACAGCTTGGAAAATTCCAGAAAACGATGTCATGGCTTTAGAAGCTTCTGATAGGCTAATTGACATAATTTGAGTCAATTGGAGGTGTACCTGTGGATGTATTTCAAGGCCTACTTTCAAACTCACTGCCTTTTTTTTTTTTGCTTGACATCATGGGAAAATCAAAAGAAACCAGCAAAGACCTCAGGAAAAAGAATTGTAGACCTCCACAAGTCTGGTTCATCCTTGGGAGCAATTTCCAAACGCCTGAAGGTACCACATTCATCTGTACAAACAATAGTACGTAAGTACTATTGACCACACAGCCGTCATACCGCTCAGGAAGCAGACGGGTTCTGTCTACTTGTGATGAACATACTTTGGTGTGAAAAGTGCAAATCCCAGAACAGCAAAAAAAATTGTGGATATACTGAAGCAACATCTCAAGACATCAGTCAGGAAGTTAAAGCTTGGTCGCAAATGGGGCTTCCAAATGGACAATGACACCAAGCATACTTCCAAAGTTGTGGCAAAATGGCTTAAGGACAATAAAGTTAAGGTATTAGAGTGGCCATCACAAAGCCCTGACCTCAATCCTATAGAACATTTGTTGGCAGAACTGAAAAAGCGTGTGCGAGCAAGGAGGCCTACAAACCTGACTCAATTACACCAGCTCTGTCAGGAGGAATGGGCCACAATTCACCCAACTTATTGTGGAAGGCTACCTGAAATGTTTGACCCAGTTAAACAATTTAAAGGCAATGCTACCAAATACAAATTGAGTGTATGTAAACGTCATACCCACTGTGAATGTGATGAAAGAAATGAAAAGCTGTAATAAATCACTTCTATTATTGACATTACACATTCTTAAAATAAAGTGGTGATCCTAACTGACCTAAAACGGGGAATTTTTAATCGGATTAAAATGTCAGGAATTGTGAAAAACTGAGTTTAAATGTATTTGGCTAAGGTGTATGTAAACTTTCGACTTCAACTGTACACACAAGTACAAAATAGCTATTTTTTGTTTGGTCTGTTAAATACTGTGACAGAAGCCGCATCAGTATACGTCTAAGGAGGAACATATCAAATATAAAATTGTGTGACTAATATCACAGCAACTAAGTTCTCTTCTCGGCCTATTACTTTTATACAGTGTTAAGTAGACTCCCCACAAATAGTTGTTGTTTGCTCCAAATGGCTTGTCAATGAAGTTGTGAAGAAACACTTGCTGTGTTAACACTAACTTAACTACTGTTAGCAATATGCAGGTTATTCGCCATGACATAACTACACCCAATGGGGCTGAAAAGGTGACAATTTTACATAAGTGTTATGGACTGACAATTTGGACTAACGTTACCTATTATTAGTGAAGTTACTGTAGTGAACTAGTTAACTAGAAAGATTTGCCCCAATAAATACCGTATAACGTTACTAGCCTAGCTTTGGGCCAAAACATCGTGAGTCTGTGGGACAGACGAACCCATCATGAACGACAGCAACAGGGTTAACAAGCCGTTACCAATTGTGAGGATGCTGAAGCGACAGATGAAACAAGTCCGACATTCACACTTGCTGATGTCGCCGATGGCCACTTGTAGATCCGAAAGTCCTATACTATAAGCAATACTCGCAAAATACTTGCCGATATCTAAAATAATAACCAAACCACTTGCCTGTTCCACCTTCACAAAGTAAAACTAATACGTGTCCATGGTTGACATGTAGTCTTACTAGCGTTACAATAATTCCTACTCCATACGCCAACGAGAAAATTTTCACAAGTCCCAAGAAAAGTGGGAGGCAAAGCACAAAATTCCCCTCAGGAAATGACGTCGAAATAAATCCCTAACAAAACTGCTATTTGCATTTAAAGGGACACTTGGGTGTTTCTATAATCATGATAATGAAATAGTAAAACAAACACGTCCTCCCAACTTCACAATATCATATGGTGTTTCAGATTATGCCCATTTTATCATGCATCGAATCGTATACACATATTTACGTTAGTAGACCTTATTACGGGTGTAGGAAAAGGAGAAGACCAAAGTTTAATATATATATATATATGCACATTCGTAAAGTATTCAGACCCTGCACTTTCCACATTGTTACGGTACAGCCCTATTCTAAACTTTTCCTCATCAATCAACACACAATAGCCCATAATGATGAAGTTTCTCCCATTCTTCTCTGCAGATCCTCTCAAGCTGTGTCAGGTTGGACTGGAGCATCGCTGCACAGCTATTTTCAGGTTTTCAGGTCTCTCCAGAGATGTTAGATCGGGTTCAAGTCCGGGCTCTCCCTGGGCCACTGAAGGACATTCAGAGACCTGTCCCGAAGTCACTCCTGCATTGTCTTGGCTGTGTGCTTAGGGTTGTTGTCCTGTTTAATGGTGAACCGTCGCCTCAGTCTGAGGTCCTGAGCACTCTGGAGCGGGTTTTCATCAAGGATCTCTCTGTACTTTGCGCAGTTCTTCTTTCCATCAATCCTGACTAATCTCACAAGCCCTGCTGCTGAAAAAAAAATCCCCACAGCATGATGCTGCCACCACCATGCTTCACCGTAGGAATGGTGCCAGATTTCCTCCAGACATGACATTTGTCATTCAGGACAAAGAGTTCAATCTTGTTTCCCATGGTTTGAGAGTCCTTTAGGTGCCTTTTGGCAAACTCCAAGCGGGCTGTCATGTGCCTTTTACTGTGGAGTGGCTTTTGTCTGTCTACTCTACCATAAAGGCCTGATTGGTGGATTGCCTTTCTGGAAGGTTCTCCCATCTCCACAGAGGAACTCTGTCATAGTGACCATCAGGTTCTTGGTCACCTTCCTGACCAAGACCATTCTCCCCCGATTGCTCAGTTTGGCCGTGCGGCCAGCTCTAGGAAGAGTCTTGGTGGTTCCAAACTTCTTCCATTTAATAATGATGGAGGCCACTGTGTTCTTAAGGACCTTCAGTGCTGCAGAAATGTTTTGCTACCCTTCCCCAGATCTGTGCCTCGACACAATCTTCTCTCGGTGCTCGACGGGCAATTCATTTGACCACATGGCATGGTTTTTGCTCTTACGTGCACTGTCAACTGAGGGACCTTATTTAGACAGGTTATTCACACACTAGAATACAGTACATAAATATGAAGTGGGTGAAACAGTATGTAGAGATGATTAAAGTGACCAGTGTTCCATGTCTATGTACTGTACTTAGGCAGCAGCCTCTAAGGTGTATGGTTGAGTAACCGGGTGGTAAGCGCATAGTGACAGTGACTAAAATTCAGGGCAGGGTACTGGGCAGAGGTCAGCTCGTCATGACCATTTAAAAGTCTGGATGGCCTTGAGATTGAAAAAGAGCTTCTGTCTCGGTCCCAGCTTTGATGCAACTGTACTGACCTCACCTTCTGGATGGTAGCGAGGTGAACAGGCCGTGGCTCGGGTGGTTGATCTCCTTGATGATTTTTTTGGGCCTTCCTGTGACACCGGCTGCTGTAGATGTCCTGGAGGACAGGCAGTGTGCCCCCGGTGAGACGTTGGGAAGACTGCAGACTGCACCACCCTCTGGAGAGCCCTGCGGACTGTACAGTTGTTGTACCAGGTGGTGATACAGCCCGACAGGATGCTCTCAATGGTGCATCTATAAAAGTTGGTGAGGGTCTAAGGGGCCAAGCCAAATTTCTTCAGCCTCCTGAGGTTGAAGAGGCACTGTTGCACCTTCTTCACCACACTGTGAGTGGACCATTTCAGATTGTCAGTAACATGTATGCTAAGGAACTTGAAGCTTTTCACTTTCTCCAATGTGGCCCCGTCGAATACTGGGCATTCCGGTAGATCATTTCATATAGGAAGTAAGTGCATTCAGTAACAGATTATTCCTCAATCTCAATGTTTTTAAACTGCATCATGTCAGTGTAAAACATGTTTTTATTTTTTCAAAAATACCAAATATCTACTGTATGATTCCTCTCCATTTAACAACAGCGCCACTTACTGACCATGTTGATGGCCTATTTATTGCCTTACCTCTCTTATCCTACCTCATCCCCATACTGTATTTATTTATTTATTTATCTTGCTCCTTTTCTCCTTTAATTGCTATATTGTAATTCCTTCACCACCATGGCCTATTTATTGCCTTACCTCCCTTATCCTACCTCATCTGCACATGCTGTATATAGATACTTCTACTATATTATTGATTGTATGTTTGTTTACTCCATGTGTAACTCTGTTGTTTTATGTGTCAAACTGCTTTGCTTTATCTTGGCCAGGTTGCAGTTGCAAATGAGAACTTGCCTACCTGGTAGCCTACCTGGTTAAATAAAGGTGAAATAAATAAAAATGGCTTCAGTGTGATCTTCATGGATGTGTCATCATATGCCCTAGAAGTAAAAGAAACGCACACCTATTTAGGCGAGGTGCTGGCTAGCAGAGTAGAAAACTTGAAAATACTTGCGGCTCTCTCTTATCATCATATGCCCTGCCATGGATATCCAGACTGTAACTGTGCACTTCATTCCAACATGCTTAACTTAAAAGCGGACACAAAGCAAACAGGGAAATATGTCTAATTTAGGCTATTGGAACGTGGGAGGTTGATCACCTACAGGTAGAAATGCTATTATTTTAGGCTTCTTACATTTATGCTACTATTTAAATAATCAATGCATCAGTCACACTTCTGAAATGTAGAATTTGGAATACAGTTGTGTGTGTGAGTTAAGTAAACATAACATCACATTGACCTCACTGTTGCAGTGTGGAAAAGCAATGTTATTAATGTACCGTTGCAGATTTCAATTTCGCTTCGATTTTTAAAACACAAGTTCGGCATTCTCTATATAAAAACATTTGAACTCACAAATCATTTTCCCTTTTATTTTAAAGTTTTTTTTTATATACACACACACACACAACATTGTATTTACATGGTCTAGTATATTTACACAACATTAACAAGTGGCACTGTGTAGTTTGGAGTTTTGGTTCCCTACAGGTGTCTTAAAAAACAAATTCAATGATAAATAAAAATTTGACACCACTTTCTGTTTCTGACACACTCAGTAGCAAGCATGGTTACCCAGTCATCTGCAAAGTGCTGTCCATTCTTAAGAAGCAAGAACTGTGGTTTCAGTTTTACAAAAATACAACTCATCCACCCTCCAATACCTACCCCACTTCCCTTCCCTCTTGCTTCCAAACAGAACCCCACAGTACCCCCGATACACTATCACAACACACATCTCAATGCTGGACATTCATGATAATTAACATTTGATGATTCTGGAAACCCAAGTGTTGTATGTGGAATTCTGTAGTGTGGTCTTTTTGATGTGCCATCATAATACTCTCAGGCAAAAGAGTGAGTGAGCTCCATGTATGATCCAAAAAATAAAAATGATCAAATGAGGGTTTTGTGGATTCCACACAACGGGCTGATGACCCACCGTAGCGGCCCGTGAGAGAGAATTTACTGTACGGGCTTCTGACAGCGTGGACACATTGTACTCACTTCCAATGCACCTGCTATAGATGCATCAGAGTCTACTCAGCAGGTCAAGAAGATGGAACTATGGCAAATGAGTTTACAAGAAAGCAGGCTTCAATCCTGGTATCCAATATTGAGCTAGAAATGATGACCAGCTTAAGGTGAAATGGTAGGGGGTTCGCTGATGGTTACACAGACACAGCATCACCAGGAGGCAGGGCATAATACATACACACAACAGAAACTGCTAAAAATACACATGCGTGCTGCACTCTCTCACCCATACACCCCCCCCCCCCCCACACACACACTAAAAATACACATGCGTGCTGCACTCTCTCACCCATACCCCCCCCCCCCCCCCACACACACACTACTAAAAGTACACATGCGTGCTGCACTCTCTCACCCATACACCCCCCCCACACACACACACACACACACACACTGCACTCTCCCACATCGCGCATCGGAGAGGGTGGCACAAGATGCCAGCAGCCAGGTAACCAAACAAAGCAAGAAAGACTCTCATGAGAAGAAGAGAAGCTCAAACTAAACATGCTGATAACTCATAAGAGCTGATGACAATGTGAACACAGTTGAATCAGTGTGAAAAGAAGGACACCTCTTGTTGCGGGATGCTGATAACTCCAATACAAGAGATGATGACAATGTGAACACAGTTGAACCAGTGTGAAAAGAAGGACACCTCTTGTTGCGGGATGCTGATAACTCCAATACAAGAGATGATGACAATTTGAACCAGTGTGAAAAGAAGGACACCTCTTGTTGCGGGATGTTTGAGTGAAACATGTCATAACTGTGTTGGGTACAAGTACAACAAATTCCCAGTAATCTGTACCTAAAACATTCTAAGTGATTATCATCTCCAATAAACAATAAATGTGTTTTAAAAACTCTAACTACCATTTGAAATATATCAAAAGGGGGGAGGTGGGGTTTCTAATCATTATTGGTTGAATGCTCTTGGTATTCTCTACATTCTTTAGAGACAGACACACGAACAAAGACAGAGAGGAACGTAACTTAAAAGATTGTTTTAAGGTCGAGCCTCACCCTTAGTGGCTGTGGACTTGTCAAATTGCTTAGAGTAGATCGTCCCCCTGTCTTTACACAGTAAACAGCTCTAAAAGTTGACCAACTAGACAGTTTAACATGCCAAACAATGCCCATCAATTGCTCCTTGTTTGTTCTATGCAAAACCCAAGGCATAGCGCCACATCAGCCACAAGGTTAGCTAGGGGTAGACACAAAGTGCTCTGATGTGAAGCTCAAATATATAATAAATTAAACCACTTTTTTCATTAAAAAGTAAAGAATGACAACTTTTACTACCTATGATTTCATTTGGGATGCCTGAAGCTAAGACTCACTCTAACGTACACGCTGTTCAATGGACAGGGTTTGACAGACTAAAAACACAATAAATATTATTTGAAAAAAAGATGGCGTCTCTCGTTGGACCGGAGGGACAGAGAAGAAAAGGAGGCAGATTCATTTGGAGGGGCTTATCGATCACTCTTAAAAACACTCCCTCTCTCACAGCCCCGCCCAGTCATTGTACTTACGGCACGACTACAGCAATTTCACCATGTTTTAAATGTCTTTTTTGAATTAACCCTGAACACACAATACCCCTAACGGTACTATTCAACATAACTGCTGGATTCATTTGTCCATGACTTTCAGTTTTTTGTTTTTTTGACGGCGTAAAGTGCAACAGTGCTTTGTGTTCTCTCCTCGGCCCATGGCGGTAAGCATGGCAACCAGGGCTCCACCTCCCTGGCGCTGGGCTGACCCAGGTCAGGTCAAAGGGGTCAGGGTTCAGGGAAATCGCTGGTTGCGCTAGTCTCACTCGTCACACTGGTCACACTAGCGCTAACACTAACATCCTCTTCCTCCTCTTCTTCCTCCTCCTCCTCCTCTCCTACTGCTTCTCCTCCATTTTCTTCTTCCTCTCGTTCTTCTTCTCTCTGGTAAAGGGTGGGCTTCAGGGGTTTGACCAGGCCTTCCTCATAGACCCTCAAGATGGCTTCACACACAAACTTGTACTGGCTCTGAGGACACAGAAGAGAAAGAGAGAGGGGGAAGGAAGAGAATGTCAACAACATTAGGAGCCAATGGCAAGGCATGAGCAAAGGAGCCAGGACAGCCAGTGATTGGGATACAGAGGGAGCCAGGCGTGAATAAACTTCCCTGAGGTGGGTAATGCGGTGATGGGTGTCGCGAATGTGTCTGCGCGTATGTACATATGTGTTTATGTTTATGTCAGTGTGTACTAAGAAAAGGGTGTGTTGTGTGGGTGTGTGTGTGTGTGTATGCATGTGCACACACATACTTAGTTCAGTGTGCATGACAGGAGAAAGGAAGCCCACTCTCTTCCCCTGGTGCCATTATCTTCCACCTATTTCTCCTGGACCCTGAGGGTGTCCTAGCCTCATTAGAGCTCAGCATTTTCTAATGAAATTACCGCTGCAGCAGCCTCTTTACCCCCGCTACCCTGGTTCTGAGCACGGGGCCAAATTGTACTCATGTGAAGTTCTTCAGAGACTGAGAAGAGAGTGTGCTTCCCAAACAGCACCCTATTCCCTATATAGTGCACTACTTTAGACCAGAGCCCTATGGCACCCTAGTCCCTATAGTGCACTACTTTAGACCAGAGCCCTATGGCACCCTATTCCCTATATAGTGCACTACTTTAGACCAGAGCCCTATGGCACCCTATTCCCTATATAGTGCACTACTTTAGACCAGAGCCCTATGGCACCCTATTCCCTATATAGTGCACTACTTTAGACCAGAGCCCTATGGCACCCTATTCCCTATAGTGCACTACTTTAGACCAGAGCCCTATGGCACCCTATTCCCTATATAGTGCACTACTTTAGACCAGAGCCCTATGGCACCCTATTCCCTATATAGTGCACTACTTTAGACCAGAGCCCTATGGCACCCTATTCCCTATAGTGCACTACTTTAGACCAGAGCCCTATGGCACCCTATTCCCTATATAGTGCACTACTTTAGACCTGGGTCAATAGCTTTCTCACATCATTATTGAAGATTCATTCAGGATTATTCATAATCACGGCAGCATTATGATTGCGTGCTATGAATATGGAACCAAATACTTCACTTTTTACTACTTTAATACCAGAGTGTGTGAGTGGAGCTGGAGCAGAGCGAGGAGCTTGCCCCATTTGACTGAAAGCTGGAGCGTCGGCCTTCTCGCCCGATCCAGTAGCGCTCACTTAACGAGCTTTTGCCCGGCCCAGCATGCATCTGTTGTTTACTGCTGCTGGTTTTTGTATATATATTTGTATCTTTATTTAACTAGGCAAATCAGTTAAGAACAAATTCTTATTTTCAATGACGGCCTAGTGGGGCCGAACGACAGATTTTTACCTTGTCAGCTCGGGGATTCGATCTTGCAACCTTTCGGTTACTAGTCCAACGCTCTAACCACTAGGCTACCTGCCACCCCTATAGCCCCTTGCTTTAGACACTGTCATGGAGTATGTTAAATATCTTTTTATAAAAGGTGACTTACAAAGATGAGGAGGACCAAGAGCAAGAGAGGGAGTGCGGCGATGCGGTGACTAAAGAATCCTTGTGGAATCTGAAAAGACGGCTATCCTGAAAGCCTGAGGTGTACATGCCAACAGAAAGGAACGAGGAGGGAAGCTACCGAAGGGTGTCATTGTAGCAAAGTATTTATAAACAAAAAATCCGATCTCTTAAAAGTTTCGTTCATTTTCATTCTATTATTATATACACAATAGGTCATCATTGATTTTGGCTCAATAGGCATATAGACCCCTTCCTGTGTTGCCGCACGAGGGAAATGCACGCAAGTTGGTGGCAGAACACAGGGGCCTTCTGTTCTTATAGCAAAAAAAAACAAACACTCAATTTACATGTTGTTTCCGAATGCATTTCACACTGCTTTTGGATTAGAATTGGATTTTATGGCTCGTCCTGCTTAATATGTTTGTGTCAACATCGCAAATCAACTGCATTATAATTAGATAACACTTGAACTTCAACCAGTAAAACGTCTCTTTGGCTAGATTTTGCTACAGCCTATATCAATGAGCGTTAGCATTCTAGCTAACAAATGCTGCATCCAAAATAGTTATTTTGCAGAGATCACAACCAAATATAATCTTGGCGACTGTTCAAGCCAGAATAAAACATCATTATAAGTAAATCAAAATCAAATTGTATTTGTCACATACATATGGTAAGCAGATGTTAATGCGAGTGTAGCGAAATGCTTGTGCTTCTAGTTCCGACAATGCAGTAATAACCAACGAGTAATCTAACCTAACAATTCCACAACTACTACCTTATACACACAAGTGTAAAGGGATGAAGAATATGTACATAAAAATATATGAATGAGTGATGGTACAGAGCGGCATAGGCAAGATGCAGTAGATGGTATAGAGTACAGTATATACATATGAGATGAGTAATGTAGGGTATATAAACATAAAGTGGCATAGTTTAAAGTGGCTAGTGATACATGTATTACATAAAGATGGCAAGATGCAGTAGATGGTATAGAGTACAGTATATACATATGAGATGAGTAATGTAGGGTATACAGTGCCTTGCGAAAGTATTCGGCCCCCTTGAACTTTGCGGCCTTTTGCCACATTTCAGGCTTCAAACAAAGATATAAAACTGTATTTTTTTGTGAAGAATCAACAACAAGTGGGACACAATCATGAAGTGGAACGACATTTATTGGATATTTCAAACTTTTTTAACAAATCAAAAACTGAAAAATTGGGCGTGCAAAATTATTCAGCCCCCTTAAGTTAATACTTTGTAGCGCCACCTTTTGCTGTGATTACAGCTGTAAGTCGCTTGGGGTATGTCTATCAGTTTTGCACATCGAGAGACTGAAATGTTTTCCCATTCCTCCTTGCAAAACAGCTCGAGCTCAGTGAGGTTGGATGGAGAGCATTTGTGAACAGCAGATTTCAGTTCTTTCCACAGATTCTCGATTGGATTCAGGTCTGGACTTTGACTTGGCCATTCTAACACCTGGAAGTGTTTATTTTTGAACCATTCCATTGTAGATTTTGCTTTATGTGTTGGATCATTGTCTTGTTGGAAGACAAATCTCCGTCCCAGTCTCAGGTCTTCTGCAGACTCCATCAGGTTCTTCCAGAATGGTCCTGTATTTGGCTCCATCCATCTTCCCATCAATTTTAACCATCTTCCCTGTCCCTGCTGAAGAAAAGCAGGCCCAAACCATGATGCTGCCACCACCATGTTTGACAGTGAGGATGGTGTGTTCAGGGTGATGAGCTGTGTTGCTTTTACACCAAACATAACGTTTTGCATTGTTGCCAAAAAGTTCAATTTTGGTTTCATCTGACCAGAGCACCTTCTTCCACATGTTTGGTGTGTCTCCCAGGTGGCTTGTGGCAAACATTAAACAACACTTTTTATGGATATCTTTAAGAAATGGCTTTCTTCTTGCCACTCCAGATTTGTGCAATATACGACTGATTGTTGTCCTATGGACAGTCTCCCACCTCAGCTGTAGATCTCTGCAGTTCATCCAGAGTGATCATGGGCCTCTTGGCTGCATCTCTGATCAGTCTTCTCCTTGTATGAGCTGAAAGTTTAGAGGGACGGCCAGGTCTTGGTAGATTTGCAGTGGTCTGATACTCCTTCCATTTCAATATTATCGCTTGCACAGTGCTCCTTGGGATGTTTAAAGCTTGGGAAATCTTTTTGTATCCAAATCCGGCTTTAAACTTCTTCACAACAGTATCTCGGCCCTGCCTGGTGTGTTCCTTGTTCTTCATGATGCTCTCTGTGCTTTTAACGGACCTCTGAGACTATCACAGTGCAGGTGCATTTATACGGAGACTTGATTACACACAGGTGGATTGTATTTATCATCATTAGTCATTTAGGTCAACATTGGATCATTCAGATATCCTCACTGAACTTCTGGAGAGAGTTTGCTGCACTGAAAGTAAAGGGGCTGAATAATTTTGCACGCCCAATTTTTCAGTTTTTGACTTGTTAAAAAAGTTTGAAATATCCAATTAATGTCGTTCCACTTCATGATTGTGTCCCACTTGTCCCATCAACAAGATTCTTCACAAAAAAATACAGTTTTATATCTTTATGTTTGAAGCCTGAAATGTGGCAAAAGGTTGCAAAGTTCAAGGGGGCCGAATTCTTTCGCAAGGCAATGTATAAACATAAAGTGGCATAGTTTAAAGTGGCTAGTGATACATGTATTACATAAAGATGGCAAGATGCAGTAGATGATAGAGTACAGTATATACATATGAGATGAGTAATGTAGGGTATGTAAACATTATATTAAGTGGCATTGTTTAAAGTGACTAGTGATACATTTTTTTACATCAATTCCCATGATTAAAGTGGCTGGAGTAGAGTCAGTGTCATTGACAGTGTGTTGGCAGCAGCCACTCAATGTTAGTGGTGGCTGTTTAACAGTCTGATGGCCTTGAGATAGAAGCTGTTTTTCAATCTCTCGGTCCCTGCTTTGATGCACCTGTACTGACCTCCAGCCACTCAATGTTAGTGGTGGCTGTTTAACAGTCTGATGGCCTTGAGATAGAAGCTGTTTTTCAGCCTCTCGGTCCCTGCTTTGATACTCCTGTGCGGACCTCGCCTTCTGGATGATAGCGGGGTGAACAGGCAGTGGCTCGGGTGGTTGTTGTCCTTGATGATCTTTATGGCCTTCCTGTGACATCGGGTGGTGTAGGTGTCCTGGAGGGCAGGTAGTTTGCCCCCGGTGATGCGTTGTGCAGACCTCACTACCCTCTGGAGAGACTTATGGTTGTGGGTGGAGCAGTTGCCGTACCAGGCTGTGATACAGCCCGACAGGATGATCTCGATTGTGCATCTGTATAAGTGCTTTTGGTGACAAGCCAAATTTCTTCACCCTCCTGAGGTTGAAGAGGCCCTGCTGCGCCTTCTTCACAACGCTGTCTGTGTGGGTGGACAAATTCAGTTTGTCCGTGATGTGTATGCCGAGGAACTTAAAACTTACTACCCTCTCCACTACTGTCCCGTCGATGTGGATAGGGGGGTGCTCCCTCTGCTGTTTCCTGAAGTCCACAATCATCTCCTTTGTTTTGTTGACGTTGAGTGTGAGGTTATTATCCTGACACCACACTCCGAGGGACCTCAGCTCCTCCCTGTAGGCCGTTGGTAATCAAGCCTACCACTGTAGTGTCGTCCGCAAACATGATGATTGAGTTGGAGGCGTGAATGGCCACGCAGTCGTGGGTGAACAGGCAGTACAGGAGAGGGCTCAGAACGCACCCTTGTGGGGCCCATGTTGAGGATCAGCGGGGTGGAGATGTTGTTACCTACCCTCACCACCTGGGGGCAGCCCGTCAGGAAGTCCAGTACCCAGTTGCACAGCGCAGGGTCGAGACCCAGGGTCCGAGCTTGATGACAAGTTTGGAGGGTACTATGGTGTTAAATGCTGAGCGGTAGTCGATGAACAGCATTCTCACATAGGTATTCCTCTTGTCCAGATGGGTTAGGGCAGTGTGCAGTGTGGTTGCGTCGTCTGTGGACCTATTGGGGCGGTAAGCAAATTGGAGTGGGTCTAGGGTGTCAGGTAGGGTGGAGGTGATATGGTCCTTGACTAGTCTCAAAGCACTTCATGATGACGGTAGTCGTTTAGCTCAGTTAGCTTTCTTGGGACAGGGAACAATGGTGGCCCTCTTGAAGCATGTGGGAATAGCAGACTGGGATAAGGATTGATTGAATATGTCCGTAAACACACCAGCCAGCTGGTCTGCGCATGCTCTGAGGACGCGGCTGGGGATGCCGTCTGGGCCTGCAGCCTTGCGAGGGTTAACACGTTTAAATGTTTTAATCATGTTGGCTGCAGTGAAGGAGAGCCCGCAGGTTTTGGAAGCGGGCTGTGTCAGTGGCACTGTATTGTCCTCAAAGCGAGCAAAGAAGTTGTTTAGTCTGTCTGGGAACAAGACATCCTGGTTTGCGACGGGGCTGGTTTTCTTTTTGTAATCCGTGATTGACTGCACACCCTGCCACATACCTCGTGTCTGAGCCGTTGAATTGCGACTCTACTTTGTCTCTATACTGACACTTAGCTTGTTTGATTGCCTTGCAATAGCTACACTGTTTGTATTCAGTCATGTTTCCGGTCACCTTGCCTTGGTTACAACCAGTGGTTCGCGCTTTCATTTTTGCGCGAATGCAGCCATCAATCCACGGTTTCTGGTTGGGAATGTATATGAGTATATGAAGAAATAAAAACTTAAATCTAGGCTATGTTGAATGGGTGCAGATGGCGATGGCTTTCTGACTGCAGCCAAGAGTCGCGTACATCTGACGTCAGTGTGTCGTGTTCTGGAAAGGGGTCTATTACCACTTTCAAGAACCTTTCCGTTTTGATAGGGTTGTTTGAACTAAAACCCTTTAGAAATACAGACAGAAAAAATATTACAAAAATAATAGAAAAAAACGACACATCCAGTCTGGCAAGAGTGGCCCAACGGGTGTTCAGCATCCGCAGTGGCTCTGCAAGCACTGAGAGGGTATTCACTGGTGCTGGCCTGCTCTCCGAGAACCATCGCATGAGACTCTGGCTAAACTCATGTTTCTAAAAATGAATTCAAAGGCACTGTAGATGGAGCCTAATAAGGCATTTTTTATTTAATGTGCATTTCATTCTAAGTAAGTCACAGCCTATATGTGCCATTTATAGACTATAATGGTTGAATACAACAAATTAAATTATTTGTTGATTAAATTCTAAGCGCGTTATGTCCCTACCAGCCTAGTGTGTCGCACTCGCAAATGATTCACAATTTATTTATTTGTAGGCTATAGCCTTGAAATAATTTAAATAATATGGCCTAAATAATTCATTTTTGTTCCTTCTTAGGCTCCCTGTCTGGCTCCTATTGAGAGTGTTTATAATGATGTTTAATACGACATGTAGCCTATTTGAAATGATGAACGCTTCTTAGTCACCTTTTCCTGTTGGTTTATTTAAATACTTTTCATTCAAATCATATGGTTTGGTTTCAATACTTGAAAAGCAAATGGTAGGTCCAGGTCGTTACAATAGATGGGGTGTTGGTTAAATGGTAGGTCCAGTTCGTCACAAAAATAGATGGGGTGTTGGTTAAATAGTGATTTTAATGAATGGAGTGATTTTGGAAAGGACGTGGAGCATCGGTGTGCACGCACCGCTCCCATGAGCAAGCACCGCTCCATGAGCACGCACCGCTCCCATGAGCACGCACCGCTCCATGAGCACGCACCGCTCCCATGAGCACGCACCGCTCCATGAGCACGCACCGCTCCATGAGCACGCACCGCTCCATGAGCACGCACCGCTCCATGAGCACGCACCGCTCCATGAGCACGCACCGCTCCATGAGCACGCACCGCTCCATGAGCACGCACCGCTCCATGAGCACGCACCGCTCCATGAGCACGCACCGCTCCATGAGCACGCACCGCTCCATGAGCACGCACCGCTCCATGAGCACGCACCGCTCCATGAGCACGCACCGCTCCATGAGCAAGCACCGCTCCATGAGCACGCACCGCTCCATGAGCGATGAGAGGGATTTCAAACCGCTCAACTCCACTCACATACCCTGTTAAATACAAATGTAAGCGAATTTGTTCCCATACATTTGGTCCCCTAAAATGGGTGGATGTTGTACAAAATGTGCTGTGATTTCTAAACGGTTCACACCGATATGGATGAAAATACCCTCAAATTAAAGAGGACAGTCCTCACTTTAACGTGATTGTATCATTTTAAATCTAAAGTGCTGAAGTATAGAGCCAAAACAACAAAGAATGTGTCTCTGTCCCAATACTTTGAGCTCAATGTATATACTGTAGCCCAGACTCAATACCAGAGAACCCAGCGAGTGTACGAAACAAAATCCTTACAGCTAGCCTAAAAATGGGAATCTGGAGAGACAATGGCATTCTCATGGCACAAGAGATTATCACTGGTAGACTGTAACAATGGAAAGTCTAGCACTGACAATACAACAAGGATGAATAAAACATCTTCCTAGTAGGATGACCCTCTCCTTTCAGGTAGTAATACTGTTCTATTCTACACTGTGCTCCATCTGTTATAACTTAACACACTAACACAGATTGTTTCGGTTGTCTTCAAAGGCCAAAGGGACCATCTGTGTGGTGTGGGGAAGGGGAAAAAAAGGGCGAGAGGCGAGCCTGCCAGAAAGGAGAGGAAGAATAGAGCGTGAGGGAGGAAAGAGAGGGTAAAGAGATGAGTAAAGAAGTGAGAGGAAGATGAAGAGAGAACGAGAGAGAGAGAGAACGAGAGAGAACGATAGAGAGAGAACGAGAGAGACCGATAGAGAGAGAACGATAGAGATAGAGAGAGAACGATAGAGAGAACGAGAGAGAGCGAGAACGAGAGAGAGAGAGAGACGAGAGAGCGAGAGAGAACGAGAGAGAGAGAGAGAAAACGAAGGAGAGAGAACGAAGAGGAGAACGAGAGAGAGATAGAGAACTAGAGAGAGAACGAGAAGAGAGAGAGCACAGAGAAGAGATAGAAACGAGAGAGAACGAGAGGAGATAGAACGAGAGTAGAGAGAACGAGATAGAACGAGAGAGGAGAAACGAGAGAGAACGAGAAGAGAGAGATTAACGAGAAGAGAAACGAGAGAGAGATCGAGAACGAGAGAGAGAAGGAGAAAGAGAGAGAGGAAAAACGAGAAGAGAGAACGAGAGAAGAAGAGAACGAGAGAAAAGAACGAGGCGAGAGAGAGAACTAGAAGAGAGAGACGAGAGAGAGAGAGAACTAGAGAGAGAAGAGAGAAGAGAGAGATAGAACGAGAGAGATGAGAGAACGAACGAGAGATAGAACGAGAGAGAGAGAGAACGAGAGATAGATATAACGAGAGATATAAGAACGAGAGAGAAACGAGAGAGAGAGAGAACGAGATATAGATATAAAGTAGATAGAGAGACGATGATAGAACTATAGTAAATAACGATATAGACTATAGAAAACTAAGATAGAACTAGATATATAAACTATAGAGAATGATATAAACGAGAGATATAACGAGAGAGATAGAGAGAAAACGAGAGAGAGAACGAGAGATAGGAGAGAGGAGAGAGAGAGAGAGAGAGAGAGAGAGAGGAGAGAGAGAGAGAGAGAGAAGGATGATTAATAGAAGGTTAGAAAAGGAGGATGAAGAAAAGAAAGGAGGACTTACAGGTGTCTGAATCATCATGGCTCTCTGGTCCCTCATGGTTCTGACTATGTCTAATGGATAGATGGGCTGACTGCACTCCATCAGGCACAACGCTGTCTCCATGGTGATGAGAACTCCCGTCCGGCCAATCCCTGCGCTGAGTGATGACACACAAGCGGGAGAGAAGGGGAGAGGAGGAGGAGAGGAGGGAAGGGGGGCGGAGGAAGAAGTTTCACAATAAACTCATGACATCATTTCTACCTTTTAAAACCCTCGAGTCAATTTCCGCAGCCCCGCTGAAATCCAATGAGCATTGTAACAAAATCCACATAAAAATCTGTCTGTTTAAACTAGATATCTGCATGGGGCTGCATCTCAATCCACCGTATCCGCTGAAATCGGCCTTCGACATCTGCAGTGAAAGGAGGCAGAGCTAGTGGTGTTTGTTAGACCATGAGACATCCCGAAAATCGGTCTTCTCAAGAGAAGGTCTGCAGGATCCGAACGGTATGGCCCACAAACTATTATGACCCCTCTACGGAAAGGTGAGTCTCTCTGTTGTTTTTCTCTACTCCGCCCCCACAAGCCTCACAAGACTTGCCTGAAGGTTACCGGGTACCAGTAAAACAAGTGTATGGAAGTAATTTAGCGTCTAAAAAAGGGGTTAAATATGTGTCAAAATAAATACAATAGTTTCCTGATCTATCTTGTATCTCTCAGATACAGAACAGACACTTCAGAACAAACTTCCTTAGATGTCCTGGGGGACTGTCTGTTGTTCCATGTAGTGAATCTGCTATTCAATGCTTTTACATGGGCTAATATCAGTAAGGCCAAATTCAATGTTTTATCTAACAAAAAACATGAAAATATATATATTTTTTATACCGGAAGGGGTCCTAAAATATCAAATATCTAAATGATCCATGGTATGACCATCTTAAAACACTTCCATATGTTAACCCCCTGCGGCTTAGACTCTAGAGGGTTAAATCAGTGGATAATTATTTTTCTGGCGTATAGCAACACACAAAGATCGGTTTATGGAATTAAGTCCAGATTCGAATCCAGAAATCTCCCAATCCCTGGGCTCTATACATTAAATACATTCCAGTGTGTTGTTGAGACATGTATTGGCTGAGTCAGATAGGTCTTACTTTAGCCAAGTTATATGCCTGAGATGTGGACTTTGAGTGTGTAGGTGTTCTATCTGGATTGTTCTGGGCTGCTGGGCTGTGTACTACAGCAGTGTGTAGTGTGTAGGAGTCTAGTAGAACAGTCAGACAGTTCCACTGGCCTGTGTACTACAGCAGTGTGTAGTGTGTAGGAGTCTAGTAGAACAGTCAGTCAGCTCCACTGGGCTGTGTACTACAGCAGTGTGTAGGAGTCTAGTAGAACAGTCAGTCAGCTCCACTGGCCTGTGTACTACAGCAGTGTGTAGGAGTCTAGTAGAACAGTCAGTCAGCTCCACTGGCCTGTGTACTACAGCAGTGTGTAGGAGTCTAGTAGAACAGTCAGTCAGCTCCACTGGCCTGTGTACTACAGCAGTGTGTAGTGTGTAGGAGTCTAGTAGAACAGTCAGTCAGCTCCACTGGCCTGTGTACTACAGCAGTGTGTAGGAGTCTAGTAGAACAGTCAGCTCCACTGGCCTGTGTACTACAGCAGCAGTGTGTAGGAGTCTAGTAGAACAGTCAGACAGCTCCACTGGCCTGTGTACTACAGCAGTGTGTAGTGTGTAGGAGTCTAGTAGAACAGTCAGTCAGCTCCACTGGCCTGTGTACTACAGCAGTGTGTAGTGTGTAGGAGTCTAGTAGAACAGTCAGACAGCTCCACTGGGCTGTGTACTACAGCAGCAGTGTGTAGGAGTCTAGTAGAACAGTCAGACAGCTCCACTGGGCTGTGTACTACAGCAGCAGTGTGTAGGAGTCTAGTAGAACAGTCAGCTCCACTGGGCTGTGTACTACAGCAGCAGTGTGTAGGAGTCTAGTAGAACAGTCAGACAGCTCCACTGGGCTGTGTACTACAGCAGTGTGTAGGAGTCTAGTAGAACAGTCAGTCAGCTGCAGTGTGTAGGAGCCTAGTACAACAGTCAGACAGCTCCACTGGGCTGTGTACTACTGCAGTGTGTAGGAGTCTAGTAGAACAGTCAGTCAGCTCCACTGGCCTGTGTACTACAGCAGTGTGTAGGAGTCTAGTAGAACAGTCAGTCAGCTCCACTGGCCTGTGTACTACAGCAGTGTGTAGGAGTCTAGTAGAACAGTCAGTCAGCTCCACTGGCCTGTGTACTACTGCAGTGTGTAGGAGTCTAGTAGAACAGTCAGTCAGTTCCACTGGCCTGTGTACTACAGCAGTGTGTAGGAGTCTAGTAGAACAGTCAGTCAGCTCCACAAATAGGGAGAGGAGTAGCCTCTGTAGTTGAGACACACAAGGGCTGAGGTCAGATCGAGGGATCTTGTGATGAGTTGTTTAGTGAAAACATAGACCATTTCTTGCTATACATCTAAGGATGTGTGTCATGCATTATGTTCCCTACCTGCAGTGGACCACCATGGGCTCATCCTTGCCGGCTCGTTTGCTTCGCACCAGGCTGACAAAGTCCAGGAAGTCCATGGAGTCATCTGGGACGCCATGGTCCGGCCAGGCCACGTACTGGATCTGGGTCAACTCCCGGACCTCCTCGCTCTGTCACCATGGCAACACAACACTACAGTCAGTGCAATGTCGCCATGACAACAACAACAACAAAAAGACTGTCTGCTCTGCACCCCCCTTTATTACCATCCCACCACGACACACACTGAGACACGCTGAGACACACGCTGAGACACCTCGCCGACACACGCTGAGACACCTCGCCGACACACGCCGAGACACCTCACCGACACACCTCACCGACACACACTGAGACACCTCACCGACAATGGTGGAGCACAGTCAGACCAGCACGGTTAATCAAAAACTATTATGGGATGTGTGTTTGCCCTTTCAACATCGTCTATCAGTGTCGCTATGGTAACACACACAGGCTGCATGTTAATACTGGAAGCCTCATGGCTGTAGCTGCTGGTCCCCATGGCAACACGATGATCCACCGTAGGTGCACCGCACGAGGCCGGAAAAAATTTGCCCACACACGTCACCATGCCAACTCTTTTAAAACGCTGAAAGCGATAGTCCCAATGCTGTGTTCGTAACGCTTTGAATCGTTTTTTTTAGCTGTGATCCACCATTTCGCTAAGTTTACTTTGACTTCCAAATAGTTGTGTTTCCCAATGGCCAGTGCTAATGACAACACTGACTTGTGAGCGTCATGTACCTCGAGGTGAGTCAGGGTCATGTCTCGGACCAGGAAGGCAGAATTACCCTCCTCGGTGAGACAGGCCAGCTGGAAGCGGCCGTACGAGGCAGTGCTGTCAGGGTTGGGCCAGTACTGATGACACTTTACCTGTCGGCACAGAGCAACAACTTAAGACCTCAGACACAGATTAGTATGGCATCATGATAGAAAAAAACAGGATCAATTAAATGTTTCTTTACTCCAGAAAAACTCCTGTTTATATTGAGTGCATGACTCGGGCCTGGAGTTTTTCCTTCTTAGGTTACATTGTTCAGGAAAAACTCCTGTCTCCTTTCCCTGGAGGCCCAGAGAGGATACAGTACATGTCTAACCCTACTGTACATACCCGTCCCCTCTCCACCTGGGTGGTGAGCATGACCACCATGGAGGAGCTCTGCTCCCAGGTCATCTGCCAGAAGTCTGGGCACGTGTTGGGCAGCGGGCCCTGGCACGCAATGTACCGGTTGATCAGGCTGGATGCTGGGATCTCCATCTAGAGTACAGGGAGGAGAATAAGACCTGTGTGTAAGGGCTGTTAACGATCAACAGTGTGTGGGCATGTGAGCATGTGTCCATTTCCAGTCCTTGGAGTGGAGACTACACCTCCATCTTGGCCGACAGAGGTCTATTTTAGGCCTGCTGAACAAAGAGTCCATGGTAGTGTGGGTGGACTGAGGCGAACAGCATATGTGATGAGGGAGGAGGTTAGAGAAACTCACGTTGATGTAATTTGCATTGATGTAGTCATCTGTGCTTTTCAGAATGACCCGTGTGGCGTCATCTAAAAAGGAAAGAGAAGAGAGAGACAGGGGAGAGCGAGAAGAGAGAGACAGGGGAGAGCGAGAAGAGAGAGACAGGGGAGAGAGAGAAGAGAGAGACAGGGGAGAGCGAGAAGAGAGAGACAGGGGAGAGCGAGAAGAGAGAGACAGGGGAGAGCGAGAAGAGAGAGACAGGGGAGAGCGAGAAGAGAGAGACAGGGGAGAGCGAGAAGCGAGAGACAGGGGAGAGCGAGAAGCGAGAGACAGGGGAGAGCGAGAAGCGAGAGAGAGAAGCGAGAGACAGGGGAGAGAGAGAAGCGAGAGACAGGGGAGAGAGAGAAGCGAGAGAGAGAAGCGAGAGACAGGGGAGAGAGAGACAGGGGAGAGAGAGACAGGGGAGAGAGAGACGAGAGAGACAGGGGAGAGAGAGACGAGAGAGACAGGGGAGAGAGAGACGAGAGAGACAGGAGGAGAGGAGTGTGAAATGGTGGGTTAACACAGTCTGTTAACACAGACTAAGAAAAGTGAAGACAACTGTGTGTAGGAGACTGTAGTGTGATGTGATACTCACAGGGTGAGATGTCTCTGTAGCGGTTTTTGGAAATGTTTTGAGGTAATTTGGCACACAACATTGTCATTCCAGGACTTTTCCGGTAGAGTTGCTGTGAGAAAATAATAAAAGCGTTAGGAGAAATAAAAAACCTTGACTGGTAATCTGACTTTAACTCTACACAAGCACCTTGTTCTTTATCCCCCTCAATACATTTAGAAATGTGGAGCAAGGAACCATGATATTTCAGCAAAGCATCAAACATGAAATGTACAGACGGAAAAAGCCTGCAATGTCTGAACATTCACAATCAGAACGCCTGCAATGTCTGAACATTCAGAATCAGAACGCCTGCAATGTCTGAACATTCACAATCAGAACGCCTGCAATGTCTGAACATTCAGAATCAGAACGCCTGCAATGTCTGAACATTCACAATCAGAATGCCTGCAATGTCTGAACATTCAGAATCAGAACGCCTGCAATGTCTGAACATTCACAATCAGAACGCCTGCTATGTCTGAACATTCAGAATCAGAACGCCTGCAATGTCTGAACATTCACAATCAGAACGCCTGCTATGTCTGAACATTCAGAATCAGAACGCCTGCTATGTCTGAACATTCAGAATCAGAACGCCTGCTATGTCTGAACATTCAGAATCAGAATCAGAACGTTTTAAGTAAACAATTTACGGCCTCCCAAGTGGCGCAGCGTCGCTAAGGACCCGAGTTTGATCCCAGGCTGTGTCACAACCAGCTGTAATCGGGAGGCCCATTGGCCCAGTGTCGTCCGGGTTAGGGGAGGGTTTGGCTGGAGGGGGGCTTTACTTGGCTCATCGCACTCTAGCAACTCCTTGTGGTGGGCCCGGCACCTGCAGGCTGACCCGGTTGTCAGTTAAACTGTGTTTCCTCCGACACATTGGTGCGGAGGTTAAGCAGGCGGGTGTTAAGAAGCGCTTTGGCGGGTCTTGTTTCGGAGGATGCATAATTCGACCTTCGCCTCCCGAGTCCGTTGGGGTGTTGTAGTGAACAGACAAGATTATTCCTTGCACAGTAACAGGTGTTATAGTAGTTGTCTTATGTGCCATAACCTAGAAGTTATGGGGGTCTCTGTGAGGGGCATCACCCTGCACTTGGAAGGCACAGTAAATCACAGCAATAAAGCTGATACTGTAGAACTTATGTAACACCAGTCCAGGGCAACATTTCCCTCCAGAAAGTGGTAACCTCCTTCGTGACCTCAATGAGGGGAAAACAATAGTGCACAAACTAGGGGGAGCTATTGCTCTCGCCACATTTCCAGTCACCTCAGAAAAGACAAAAAATAAATAAATGAACAAGACCCACATGACTCGAGGTACAACAAAAGAAATCACAAGAACATTGAGTGGAATAGACGTGATAGTCCTGCTCATGAAAGCTTTACATTTATCGATGAGGTGAGGGGAGGACCGACTCACATCAAACTGGGCTAGTACTTCCCCGCTGACCAGACCCTCCTTCAGGGTGTTCATGGAGTCCCTCCAGGCGTCCTGGTCCAGCTGACTGGGGTCCTGGGGACACTTCTCTGGGATGTACTGGAAGTCTGGCTCAGTCTCCTGCTTCTCCTCCACCATGTCATAGATGGCTGGAGAGACAGGGAAGGAAGTAACACAGTTAGTTAGAATAGTGTAGCACAACAGCATCTCTTATTATTACTTTAACAAGTATTAGGCTCTGCTCAGTTTCAATATTCACACCAACATACCACTTAAAAATAAGCAATGTATTAGGTATTGGATTCTGATGTCACTTGTTCTTCTACCTATATCGTAATGATTTGGCCTGTTTTAACTGCACATTTCAATAGTGGTCCCGTGTAGCTCAGTTGGTAGAGCATGGCGCTTGCAACGCCAGGGTTGTGGGTTCAACTGCTAAATGGCATAAATGTTAAATGTAGAAAACCCAAGGAGATTACTTAGTCACCAATCAGAGCCCTCTCCTCACCATTGGGCCTGACCGATAAGATGAGCTCTCCTGAGTGGCGCTCACAACTGGCCTTGATGAACATGACCACCTGGTCGTGAGTGTGCTCCGAGATGTCTCGACCGTTGATCAGAACCACCTGGTCACCTTCGTTCAGGCGAGGGACACACAGGTCAGCCTGTAGAGGGTTGGAGGAGAACGCAATCAGACCACAGTTCTGTGGTTAAAGTGGTATACTGGGAAGAAGACTAGAACACTGGGCCTGTAATATAATAAAGTTGACAACAAAGACAACTAAGTGCTGTTCATTGCCTTGTGATAGAAGCCTTTTTAGTTGAGCCGTGAAAGGACTGCTACTTTTGTTCACTCAATCTATTGAGATAAACTTTTGTTATTGACCAAATACTTATTTTCCACCATAATTTGCAAATAAATTCATTAAAAATCCTGCAATGTGATATTCAGATTTTTTTTCTAATTTTGTCTGTCATAGTTGAAGTGTACCTATGATGAAAATTACAGGCCTCTCTCATCTTTTTTAAGTGGGAGAACTTGCACAATTGGTGGCTGACTAAATACTTCTTTGCTCCACTGTAAGTTTGATGCTAGCTAGCAACTTACCTCGGCTTCTTGCTGCACTTGCAGTCAGCCTGACACGCAGTCTCCTCGTTGAGTGCAACGTAATCGGCCAAAATCGGTGTCCAAAAATGCCGATTACCGATTGTCGGTTGACCTCTAATTCTGAACAAAAGGAATACCTACGCAAGAATGCTATTCATAGACTAAAGCACAGTCTTCAACACCATAGTACCCTCCAAGCTCATGATTAAGCTTGAGGCCCTGGGTCTGAACCCCACCACGTGCAACTGGGTCCTGGACTTTCTGACGGGCAGCCCCCTAGGTGGTGAAGGTAGGCAACAACACCTCCACTACGTTGATCCTCAACGCAATGGCCCCACAAGGGTGCATGCTCAGCCCCCTCCTGTACTCCCTGTTCACCCATGACCGCATGGGCACACACGTCTTCAACGCAGACGTCAACAGTAGTGATTACCAACAACGACGAGACAACAAGGGCTATATCACTGCCTGGTACGGCACCTGCACCGTTCGCAGGGCTCTCCAGAGAGCCCTCAACGACATCTTCAGCACCTGGTGTAACAGGAAGGCCAAAAATATAATCAGCTTCTATCTCAAAGCCATCAGCCTGTTGAATAGTCACTACTACCCGGCCCCGCGCAGTACCCTGCCCTGAACTTTAGTCACTGTCACTAGCCGGCTACCACCCGGTTACTTAACCCTTCACTTTGGAGGCTGCTGCCTATGTACAGTACATAGACATGGAACACTGGTCACTTTAATCATGTCTACATACTGTTTTACCCACTTCATATGTATGTACTGTATTCTAGTCGAGGCCTATCGTACTTAACTATTGCTGAACATATACCATTCTATCCTACATTTATATATATATATATATATATTATACACATATATATATATATATATATACACACACATATATATATATACATATATACACACACACACACACACACACACAGTTGATGTCGGAAGTTTACATAGACCTTAGCCAAATACATTTAAACTCAGTTTTTCACAATTCCTGACATTTAATCCTAGTAAAAATTCCCTGTTTTAGGTCAGTTAGGATCATCACTTTATTTTAATAATGTGAAATGTCAGAATAATAGTAAAGAGTGATTTATTTCAGCTTTTATTGATTTCATTACATTCCCAGTGGGTCAGAAGTTTACATACACTCAATTAGTATTTGGTAGCATTGCCTTTAAATTGTTTAACTTGGGTCAAACGTTTCAGGTAGCCTTCCACAAGCTTCCCACAATAAGTTGGGTGAATTTTGGCCCATTCCTCCTGACAGAGCTGGTGTAACTGAGTCAGGTTTGTAGGCCTCCTTGCTCGCACACACTTTTTCAGCTCTGCCCACAAATTTTCTATGGGATTGAGGTGAGGGCTTTGTGATGGCCACTCCAATACCTTGACTTTGTTGTCCTTAAGCCATTTTGCCACATCTTTGGAAGTATGCTTGGGGTAATTGTCCATTTGGAAGACCCATTTGCGACAAAGCTTTAACTTCCTGACTGACGTCTTGAGATGTTATTTCAATATATCCACATAGATTTCCATCCTCATGATGCCATCTATTTTGTGAAGTGATTTGCACTTTTCGCACCAAAGCACGTTCATCTCTAGGAGACAGAACACGTCTCCTTCCTGAGTGGTATGACAGCTGTGTGATCCCATGGTGTTTATACTTGCGTACTATTGTTTGTACAGATGAACGTGGTACCTTCAGGCATTTGGAAATTCCAAGAAAGAACCAGACTTGTGGAGGTCTACAATTGTCTTTCTGAGGTCTTGGCTGCTTTCTTTTGATTTTCCCATAATGTCAAGCAAAGAGGCACTGAGTTTGAAGGTAGGCCTTGAAATACATCCACAGGTACACCTCCAATTGACTCAAATTATGTCAATTAGCCTATCAGAAGCTTCTAAAGCCATGACATTTTCTGGAATTTTCCAAGCTGTTTAAGAGCACAGTCAACTTAATGTATGTAAACTTCTGACCCACTGGAATTATGAGACAGTGAATTATAAGTGAAATAATGTGTCTGTAAACAATTGTTTACAAATTACCAACTGACTTGCCAAAACTATAGTTTGTTAACAAGAAATTTGTGGAGTGGTTGAAAAACGAGTTTTAATGACTCCAACCGAAGTGTATGTAAACTTCTAACTTCAACTGTTTATACAGTATATATGTGTGTGTGTGTGTGTGTGTGTGTGTGTGTGTGTGTGTGTGTGTGTGTGTGTGTGTGTGTGTGTGTATATATATATATATATGTACACACACACACACACACACTACATATTCTTTCCAAACACTGTCCATAATGACTATACACCCCATCACATATATTTATACTCCGGACTCCTACATTGCTCGTCGTAATATTTACATATTTCTTAATTCCATTCTTCTACTTTTTTAATTTACTGTTAGATATTACTGCACTGTTGGAATTTCGCTAACCTGCAATTAACATCTGCTAAATATGTGTATGCAACCAATCAAATCTGATTTGATGACTGGGTGATGTCAAATCAGACCAGTTCAACACAATTTACATTGACAGACAGTCCTACAAGTGTGAGTCTACTGTTCCAAACAATGGAACGTTTCATACTGTGAGTGTGTGTGTGTTCCAATGAGAGAGCGTGAGAGGGAACAAGACAGAGCGAGGGAAAGACAGCTAGAAGGGAAAGATGGAGAGAGAAATAGCGAGAGAGAGAGTGAGATGAGGGGTAGAGACATTGTGAGTGTGAGGGCAGAAGTGATAGGGAAAGTGTGAGCGTGTTTCTGAGTATCTGAGAGAGGGAGAACATGAGTATGTGTACTGTAAATGTTTTTGACATTTTATTTTCATTTTACCTTTATTTAACTAGGCAAGTCAGTTAAGAACAAATTGTTATTTACAATGACGGCCTACCCTGTCCAAACCCTAACCCGGACTCCCGGCCGGCTGTGATACAGCCTAGAATCGAACCAGGGTCTGTAGTGTCGCCTCAAGCACCGAGATGCAGTGACTTAGACCGCTGCACCACTCGGGAGCCAGAGTGTATGAGGTGTTGGTTAGTGTTCTAACATACCGATGTCCCAGGGGCCACACGAGACACGATGACGGGCACCTTCTGATCAGCTCCACCCTGAAACCAAGGCAATGGAGAGGGCTAAACAATCTGATCATATCACCAGCAGATCTTGGTCAAGTCACATGGTCAGGATTAGGAGCAGTAGGTTTAGGTGACCTTTGGGCATTGTTATTTCATAGCATTATACATCATTTCAAATATAATAAAGATGTTTCATTGTCACACATGCGCCCCTGGAGCAAATTAGGGCACCGACAGATTTTTCACCTTGTCGGCTCGAGTATTTGAACCAGCGACCTTTCGGTTACTGGCCCAACGCTCTAATCGCTAGGTTACCTGCGGCCCTACAAAAGCACTACTGTAGGCACAAGGCAGAGGTCTCACCTTGACGTTGAAGCCAAATCGTCTGTTGTCATCTGGCCTCATCTTGACCAGGACCAGATTGTCGTGAGGGACAACACCGTTCAACTGTAGAGAAAGACATAGTGATGTGTTAATACATGTCTCTATTGGAAAGGACATAAGCTCCTGACAGCCTACAGATCCTCTGAAGGACCCACAGTTCTTCAGAGGTCACAAGGTCAGAAAAACCATGACCCTGGCCCTAGTTCTAAGTCATTTAGGTTCAGCTGATTTTTTTTTGCTATGAAACAAAATGAAAACAGTGGTAGATTGAGTCAGGGCGGACTTACCGTGGTTTTGTCGGTTGCCATGGGGACATCGTACATCTCGTTGATGTGGTTGTCAAGGAGACTCTGCTGGGAGTGGGCCTGGATGATCTGGCTCAGGTTCTTCCTGGACTGTTTTGGAGGCAGGGCCGGGGGCCGACCATCTACTGTCTCTGGGGAGCTGGAGAGAGACACAGACAGCGTTAATCTCATGGTAGAGGACCTTCAGTCTATCTGTCAGCCAGTCAATTTTAGGTCCTTGATATTTTTTCAAGATAAGGCACGTTCCATTTCCTAAAATCCAACAGAGCTAACATGAGCTCAGTAAGCCATTCAGCCAATCAGAGCTTTCAGATAAGCAGAAACTCCATTTGCTCGTGGACATTGGCCAATAGGAGAGCAGAGCTCCTACAGCACTTCCTCCACAGAGAGAGCCGGTGTGTATGTGTTGTAGTGTGTAACTACCTTACAATCCCAGTCACAGTGGGTGTGTGTTGTGTACAGTGTACCTAACCATCCCAGTCACTCAACCACAGAAATCCCAGGAGGCCCAGGGGAACTTGAGGCCAGTCAGGAACAGTCAGAGCACATTGTTTGGGGTCCTGTATGCCAGGCTGGTGTCACAACAGAGGAGACACTGGTGGGGAGGGAGGGGTGACACTGCATGAGGGACAGACAGGCCTCTCTCTCAAAATAAACAGAAACCACAAAGACTTCAGCCACATGGATGAGAGAGGGACTACTGCTCACTGACACTGACCACGGGGACATACACAGAGTATTTGTCTGTATTTACATCAAGACAGTAAGACATAAATACAGTTGCTGTCCTTTTCCCCCCAACTGATTGAAGTCAGGGAATGGAACGGTCAACCTTCGCTTAGTTCTTTAAAGGTCAGGCTGGGGTCAGCAGCCTCTCGCGTGACAGTGTAGTGGGATGTTTTCCTGGTTCACAGATCAGGTTGTAGAAGGGAAGCATCATATGACTTGGTTGCCTTGGTATCCACTGCTTGAAACCTCATCTTACTGAGGTAATGCTGTGACAGCCAAGATTGTTGTATTGATGCTTCTTTTGGAGACAGAGAGAGACATTGACAGAGGAAAAAGAGATGGGGAGAGAGATGAGGGAGAGAGAGAGGAAAAATAGATGGGGAAAGAGATGAGGGAGAGAGACAGAGAGGAAAAAGATGGGAGAGAGATGAGGGAGAGAGACAGAGGAAAAAGAGATGAGGGAGAGAGACAGAGAGAAAAAAAGAGATGGGGAGAAAAAGAGATGGGGAGAGAGATGAGGGAGAGAGACAGAGAGGAAAAAGAGATGAGGGAAAGAGAGAGAGAGACAGAGAACCAATTGCACTTTATGGCAGCGAGGTGTGGGTTCCACTTCCAAAACAAGATTTCATCAAATGGGACAAACACCCCATTGAAACCCTGCATGCAGAGTTCTGTAAGATTCTCCTACATGTCCAGAGGAAAACTACAAACAATGCATGCAGGGCAGAATTAGGCCAATATCCACCAATAATAAAAACTCAAAAAAGAGCAATTAGGTTTTGGAAACATCTAAAATACTGTGACCCTCTCATTTCATTACCAAGCCCTGCAATGCCAAGAGCTGAGCAAAGAAAAGAGTCCCCTCATCCAGATGGTCCTGGGGCTGAGTTCACAAACCTGTTCTACTAACACACTGAAGCCTCAGGACCAGAACATCCAATCAATCAGGATAAACCAAATTACAACACAGTCAAAACAAAACTATATTGCTTATTGGGAAACACAAACACAAAGCAAAACGCATTGCTATCTGGCCCTAAATCGACAGTACACTGTGGCTAAATATTTGACCATGGTTACTGATCAAAACCTTAGAGAAACCTTGACAAAGTACAGGCTCAGTGAGTACAGCCTTGCCATTGAGAAGGGTAGACACAGGAAAACCTGGCTCCCTGTAGAGGAAAGGCTGTGCAACCACTGCACCACAGCAGAACCTGGCTCCCTGTAGAGGAAAGGCTGTGCAACCACTGCACCACAGGAAAACCTGGCTCCCTGTAGAGGAAAGGCTGTGCAACCACTGCACCACAGGAAAACCTGGCTCCCTGTAGAGGAAAGGCTGTGCAACCACTGCACAACAGGAAAACCTGGCTCCCTGTAGAGGAAAGGCTGTGCAACCACTGCACAACAGCAGAACCTGGCTCCCTGTAGAGGAAAGGCTGTGCAACCACTGCACAACAGCAGAACCTGGCTCCCTGTAGAGGAAAGGCTGTGCAACCACTGCACAACAGCAGAACCTGGCTCCCTGTAGAGGAAAGGCTGTGCAACCACTGCACAACAGCAGAACCTGGCTCCCTGTAGAGGAAAGGCTGTGCAACCACTGCACAACAGCAGAACCTGGCTCCCTGTAGAGGAAAGGCTGTGCAACCACTGCACAACAGCAGAACCTGGCTCCCTGTAGAGGAAAGGCTGTGCAACCACTGCACCACAGCAGAACCTGGCTCCCTGTAGAGGAAAGGCTGTGCAACCACTGCACAACAGCAGAACCTGGCTCCCTGTAGAGGAAAGGCTGTGCAACCACTGCACAACAGCAGAACCTGAGACGGAGCTGCATTTCCTGACAAAATGTCAAAAATATAAAACAATTAGAGGGTGACATTTTCCCAAATTTGAAACCCTTATTCAACGTTTCAAAGACCTCTCTGATGAGGATTGGCTACCCCGTCCTGTTGGGGGAGGACGCAGAGAGCTGTGGGTTGGCAGAGCACTACATTGCTGCCTACCATAAGTTGAGGGACAATGTCTGACAGACCAATCAACCTGCACATGTCCTCTACTGTATACTTATTGTTATTGTTCAATGTCTGGTTATTTTGACTCTTGGTTATTGTTGTTACTGTTGTCCCGGTTATTTTGACTCTTGGTTATTGTTGTTACTGTTGTCCCGGTTGTTTTGACCCTTGGTTATTGTTGTTACTGTTGTCCCGGTTATTTTGACTCTTGGTTATTGTTGTTACTGTTGTCCCGGTTGTTTTGACCCTTGGTTATTGTTGTTACTGTTGTCCCGGTTGTTTTGACCCTTGGTTATTG